>NW_007735122.1:35165-52386 GCF_000696425.1 Galeopterus variegatus
TCTTCTGGTTTCCACCCCCTGTGTCATTCCCTTTCCTTTATTGCCTCCCATGAGAGATCCTGAGCCAGAGGACCCTGTTAAGCCACAGAAACTGTGAGATAAACTTTGTTGCTTCAAGGCAATAAGTTTGGGGGTAATTTTTCTGTGCTGAAATAGATACCTAAAACAGTAATACTTTATGGTGTATGTAGGTCTCTCATTTGATTCATACATCAACATGAATGGCTAAGTGTTATCTTCACTACCAGGGCATTGAGAGGGAAACTGAAGCTCAGAGAGGAGCAGTGTCATGGTGAAGTTCACCCAGATAATGGCAGAGAACTTGAAATCAGATTGTCTGATTCCAAGTCCAGCACAGTGAGTTCTTAATTCAGGGTGCATATGAGCCTTGTTGTATGGCAACTGACTATCTAGTTACATTGATGGAACTTGACAACTTCCATCTGTATTCTCATGCTGTAGTACAGGAACATACTTTACTGAACGTCTGGAGTGCTGGACATTTTATTGAATGTCTCATTTGCTGGAGTTTTACTCTTCATATACAAAGGAGGTTGCACAGTGAATATATTTAGTAATTATAATTTTATAACAAGTATATAGTGAGCATCTGTGTGTCAGTTACTTTTACACCTACCTCATTCAATTTACACCATGCGAGTCTCACAGGTGCTCAATGAGGTAGTTTACAGATAAGGAAGACTGATGCTCCAAGAGATTGAAGGATTTTCCCCAAATTACCCAGCTAATAAGACACAGAGATAGAGTTTAAACCCAGCTCTGTCCGAATTAATTACATTCTAAGGTTCCTTTACCACAAATGATCAGCCTTGGTTGGATTTCTCTTCTGTAGTTAGATGAATTCCCAAAAAACTGGCAAGTGTTGAAGTGGGGGGAAGTGTCTTTCTGAAGTTTTCTCTTTTTATTAGTGAGAAGAATGCTTTTTTTAAAAAAACCTCTAAAACTCTAAAGAACACATTTTAACATTACTTACAGCACTTTTAAAATTTAGGACTCAGCATCCCCCAAATCTCTATTGTATTAAAGGACATCTTCTTCTTCTCTCATCCTCCCCCACTCCCCCCATAAAGAATAAAGATATTTTGAAATTGGTATCAGCTTCATCTTTAACAGACCCTTCTCAAGGACTTTTACATGTAAACAAGATCGTTAAACACTTAATGTGACATTTATTACCTTTAAATATTCATAAGCCACTGAGTACCGGGAAACACCTACTGCACCATTCAAGCTGACTGAGTCTCTCAAAATATAATGTGCCTGTGACATACTTTCAGAAACCTCAGGGAAACTTCATGGTGCAGCTTCCTCCTCTGAAACCTTAACGGCACGAAGTTTATGAATCGTATTCAAGCTGACTGAGTCTCTCAAAATATAATGTGCCTGTGACATACTTTCAGAAACCTCGGGGAAACTTCATGGTGCAGCTTCCTCCTCTGAAACCTTAACGGCACGAAGTTTATGAATCGTCTTGTTTGCAAACAAGGCAGTAAACCCAACAAAACAACCCTTGTCTATTTCATTACATATAAAATTATGCTTCCCTGCGAAGAAGCTGGCAGGAGGACGTGCACATGTTGTCTGGACTTGTTGCCTTCCCAGGGTTAAACCACACAACTCTGGAAGGCTGAAGGCTGCCTCCTTTTCAGCCCTGATAATCGTGACCAAGGTTTGGCTTCAGTTCTAGGAGGTGGGATGGCAAACTAATTTAGCCTACAACAGAGAGAAGAAACTGCATTTCTATTCTGCTGCAAACATGTCCTGTGTAGATGGGGAAAGAAATATACCACAAGAGCCAGTGGTGAAACTCAGGCTGTGCATTATTTTCCCCTCTCAGATATTGAAGTAAGAAATATTCTCACTGCTCTGACTTCATGCCCAAGTAGTATTTTTTACTTCAATATATTCTCATCCTTACCTTCCCTCTAAGGCAAAGTCTTGTTATGTTGTTGTTGATGCTGTAGTTGCCAGTACTGAATCTCTTTCAAGTTGATACTAATCACAATGATGATTATTATACCCATTTCATATAGGTAAGGAAACTGAGGCTCAGGGAGTTTGAATGACTAGTTTAAGGTCACATAGCTGGGACTCAAACTCTGCTATTCTGACCCTAAATTTAGGACTCTTTTCACTACAAACACCTAATTTTACAAGGTCTGCCCATGTCCTTTTGGATTTCCCAGCATCATTTGAAGGAATTAGAGATTAAGAGCATGAGTGGGAGAAGGACAAAGGGAGATATGGTCTCAGTGTTCAAGCAGACTGTCATATGAAAAAGGAATTAAGTCTGTTCAGTGTGGTTGTAGATAACAGAATTAGATCAATTGGTAGAAATTTAAAGGAGCAGATAGAAGGAAGAACTTTCTATCAACACTACCTAACAATAAAACAGGCAATAATGTTAGGCAATGATCTTCTTGTCCTAAAAATGCTTCAATAGTCTGGCTGACCCTCTGACTGGGACTCTGTGGCTGGGATTCCTGCACTGGGTGAGGAGTTGGACTAGAAGGAGCTCAGATTCCATGGTATGCTTGATTGCTGAGCGTAGAGGTTTCTGCTGCAGCTCAGCTTGATGCTCAATTAAATGCAGTAATGTAAGACCAACTTAAAAACCTCAGGATTCCACAGAGGTGCTGCAGGGTCTTACGAATGCTGGATTTGAATATGAAAAGTTTTATTTTTTCTTATGAAACAGAAAAAAAAGACCTTGAAATAACACCTAAACAGATGGGAATTTAGTAAATTATCAAAGGTGGCATTAAAAAAAATATAAGTTCTTCAATAAATATTGCTGGGACAAATACCAAGCCAGTAGGACCAAAGTAAAGTTTGACCCCTCCCTTATTCCTTACATGAAAAGCTTCAACAAATAGTTAAATCCTAAAAATAAATATTAGAAGATATGTGTGTGTGAGGATATACACACCCATGCACACATACACACACGCACACAAGCATGCAACACATACGATAGATGCAGAGCTGATTTCTTAGTCTATACAGACTTTTTTGATGCATATTCTGAAGTTCTTGTATATGTGTCATTGATCAGGCAGTTGTAGCTCTGCACTTTTTTGTTTTTAAAAGTCAGGCTTGTGCATGCTGTTCATGTGAGCTCAGATGTGCTAAAGAGAACCGTGTGATCTATTTCTAGAAAGGCTCAGGTGTCTCTATTCTTGGCACTCTCCTGTTACAACAAAACGAACAGTTGGGTAAGAAATAGCAACCACATTTCAAATGTTTTGTTATGTGGTATTATTGAGTTAGGAATAGTTTTGTTGATTATTGTAAGTTTTGAGTATTCCTTTTTTGGTCTTTTATACTCACATAAAAAAAACTATATATGCGTTTTGTTGGAGATCATTAGTGATTCAGCTTTGGAAAGAAAATTTTCGTCTGCTCCTCTTTAGGATCAGATGATTTGAGAGGCATTCTGAGATTGTAAAGCAAGCTATGAAATATGAGCCATTCACAGCTACTTCAAATAAGAATATTCTCAAGACTGGCAAAACTATACAAAGTAAAGAAATAAAATAAATCACCATTGTTCTTGTTGACTTTATAAATCAATGTTACATTTTGAACTTAAAAAATAGATTAGAGCTAGACTTTTATTTGTTTGCCACAAACATTTATCACTTCTTTGTGTTGAGAACATTTGAACTCCTCTCTACTAGCCACTTGAAAATATGCAATAAATTGTTAAGTATAGACTCCTAGCACTGCTATAGAACACTAGCTCTTATTTTTTCTATCTGTAAGTTTGTTTATTTTAACCAACCTCTCCCTATTCCCCCTTCTCTCCTACCCTTCCCAGCCTCTACTAACCGAAATTCTACTCTTCACTTCTATGAGCTCAACTTTTTTAGCTCTCATTTATGAGTGAGTTCATTCGGTATTTGGCATTTATCTTTCTGTGCCTGACTTAACATATCTTCTAGGTTCATTATGTCGCCTCAAATGACATGATTTCACGCTGTATTATGGCTGCGGAGTATTTCATTGTGTATATATATCACATTTTCATTATCCATTCATCTGTTGATGAACACTTGGGTTGATTCCATACCTTGGCTATTGTGGATAGTGCTGCAATAAACATGGGGGTGCAGATACCTCTTTGGTTTAATGATTTCCTTTCCTTTGGACAGATACCCAGTAGTGAGATTGCTGGATCATATGGAAGTTCTATTTTTAGTGTTTTAAGAATCTTATAATGGCTGTACTAATTTATATTCCTACTAACAGTGTAAAAGGGTTCCCTTTTCTCTGCATCCTCATCAGCATTTGTAGTTGTTTTGTCTTTTTTTTTTATTTTTTATTTTTTTTTATTTTGTCAATATACACTGTATATGATTATTATGGCCCGTCACAGACACCTCCCTCCCTCCTCCCTCTCTCCCCTCCCCCCCAAGAATGTCCTTTCCGTTTGCTTGTTGTAACAACTTCATGGAAGTATAGTTGTTATATCTTCTTCCCCACCCCACCCCCCCTATTGCTCACCATGTGCCAGAAACCTTGGGGAAGAGGAATGTGACAAGTAGGGCCATTAGATATCTAGCTTGTAAAAGTGGATTAATGGCTATGCCATTCTCTTGGTGGCTGGTGCCTCTTTTTAAGATCAGGAATACTGCAGGAGGAGTGATGGCATTGGTTTTCACCCTTCATGCCCTTTGAGGGTATTTGACCCACCACGCCCTGGTTGATGAAGGGGCAAAGCTTCCCTCCCTTCCTCCCTTCCTCCCTTCCTCCCTTCCTCCCTTCCTCCCTTCCTCCCTTCCTCCCTTCCTCCCTTCCTCCCTTCCTCCCTTCCTCCCTTCCTCCCTTCCTCCCTTCCTCCCTTCCTCCCTTCCTCCCTTCCTCCCTTCCTCCCTTCCTCCCTTCCTCCCTTCCTCCCTTCCTCCCTTCCTCCCTTCCTCCCTTCCTCCCTTCCTCCCTTCCTCCCTTCCTCCCTTCCTCCCTTCCTCCCTTCCTCCCTTCCTCCCTTCCTCCCTTCCTCCCTTCCTCCCTTCCTCCCTTCCTCCCTTCCTTCTCTCCTTCCTTCCTTCCCTCCTTCTCGCTCTTTTATGTTTTCTTGTTTTCTTTTATTTTATTTGAAACCAAGAGCTCTAGTAGCTCATTTTTATTATTTATAAATTGATCCCTTTGGGACATGCTTGCTTTGGTGTACTCTAACTACTTTTGATGTTAAAAGAGAGCTAATACCACAGATAAATAAATGGTTTTATTTCCAGCTTTACTGTGGTATGATAAATAAAAAATGCATATTCGTGGTGTGCACATGATGCTTTAATGTATGTAAACATTGTGAAATGATTACAGTAATCAAAATAATTAACATATCCATCACCTGACATGGTTATCTTTTTTCGTTTTGTGGTGAGAGCTACCCAGCAAATTTCAAGTATATAACACATTATTATTAACTGCAGTCACCAAGCTATACATTAGATCTCCAGAACTTATTCATCCTACTTAACTGAAACTTTGTACACTTTGACCAATATCTCTTCATTCCTTCCTTTCCCCAAGCCCCTGGTAACCACCATTCTACTCTCTGTTTCTATGAATTTGACTTTTTTAGATTCCACATAGAAATGAGATCATACAGTATTTGTCTTTTTTGTGCCTGGCTTATTGCGCCTTGCTCAAGGTAAAAATAATCTCCTCAAGTTTCATCTACATTATGGCAAATGCAATGATATCCTTATTTTTTAAAGGTAAATAGTATTCCCTTGTGTACACACACACACACACACACACACACACATTACATTTTCTTTATCCATTCACTCATTTATGGGCACTTTGGTTTGTTCCATATCTTGGCTATTATGAATAATGCTGCAGTAAACGTAAGAGTGCAGCTCTCATTGACATACTGATTTAATTTCTTTTGGATATATACCCAGAAGTGGGATTGCTGGACAATATGGTAGTTCTGTTCTTAATTTTAAGGAACCTCAACACTGTTTACCATAGTGGCTATACTAATTTACATTCCTACCAGCAGTGCACGAGAGTTCTTTTTTATTTGATAAGATCCAACACTCATTCATGTTTTGTCTTTTTGATAATAGCCATTCTAACTGGGGTGAGATGATAATTCATTGTGGTTTTGATTTGCATTTCCTGATGATTAGTGATGTTGGGCATTTTTTTCATATACTGGTTAGCCATTCATTTGTGTGTCTTCTTTTGAGAAATGTCTATTCAGGTCATTTGCCCATTAATGGAAGAATGACTATTATGTGTCAGCTTATGCCAGCAATAAGGAAGAAACAAAGATGGTCAGAACTGGAAGTAATCTTACGGTCCATCTATTCCAGCTCCTTCAATCTACCTATGAGGATTTGTTGATTACTTAAGGTTACACAGTTTGTTAACAGCAGTATCAGGAAAAGAAAGGAACTAACATTTATGGAGTATGTTTACATTCATGAAAAAGATTGTTACTTGTCTCTAATATCCATTCTCCCCATCTTCCTTAGTAATGGAACCCCAGATTTTTATCTAGTAATGGCCACTGGAATTGAGACTATATTTTCCAGGCTCCCGTGCCTTTGAGTGTGGCCATATAAGTTCCACTCAGTGTTTGTGTGCTTCTTAGAGGAAGTGAACACACCCCACGAAGTATAAACACAAATAAAATATAAACGAACACTCAGAGGAAGTGTCCTTAAATATAAGGAATGTGCCATTCTTCCTCCCGTTCTCTTTTCTGCTGACTGGAATGTGGATGTGGTGGCTGAAGTGTGAGCATGGCAGAAGCATCATGCTGAGAACGGTGAATCAGCAAGAGATAAAGAGCTCAGATGCCTGATGCTATGTGGCATCACACCTGGACTAAACTACCCCCGGATTTCATCATTTCAGCACTTTGAAGATGTCATGCTGTTCCTTCTGGTCTGGATTGCATCTGATGAGAAGTCTGCAGTAATTCTTATCTTTGTTTCTCTCTGTGTAATGTGCCATTTTCTTTTACTGCTCTTAAGATTTTCTCTTTATTGTTGCTTTTTAGCAATTTATCATGATGATTTTTGGTATTATTTTATTTGTGTTTATTCTTCTCAGGGTGTGTACACTTCTGGGATTTGAAAAATGTAGAGCCATTATGATCTCAAAATTTTTTTTGGCCCCTCCTCTCTCTCCCTGCCTCTGGCGCTTCAATTACGTGCATGTTAAATTACTTTATATCATTCTACAGGTCACTAAGCCTCTGTATTATTTTTCCAGCCTTTGTTCTCTCTGTGATTCAGTTTAGAGAGTTTCTATTATCTTGCCTTCAAGTTCACTGATGGTTTTTTTCCTGGTGAATCCAATCAGCTGGTAAGCCTATCTAATAAATTTCATTTTAGATATTGTAGTTTTCAGCTCTGGAAGTTCTATTTGTTCTTCTTTTTTTTTTCCTTTTTGTCTTTTTTACTGACTGGTAACGGGGTTGCAACCCTTGGTGTCGCGCCCGCACCGCGCTCAGCCAGTGAGTGGGAACCGGTCTCCACACTTTTTTTCCTTTTTGTCTTTTTTACTGACTGGTAACGGGGTTGCAACCCTTGGTGTCGCGCCCGCACTGCGCTCAGCCAGTGAGTGGGAACCGGTCTCCACATGGGATCCGAACCCTCGGCGGGAGTGCTGCCGCGCTCCCAAGCGGTGCCCTCTCCAGTGAGCCACCGGGCCGGCCCTCTATTTGTTCTTCTGTTCAATAGTTGCCATTTCTCTCTTCATTATGTTCATACTTGCCCTGAAATCCTTGCACATATTTATAATAGTGCTTAAAAGCCCCTTCTCAGCAAAATATAGACATTTTTCGAAGTCCAAAATATCTATAAATTTTGTTTCTCCTTTCTGTTGATTACTCCTGGCTATAGGTTACATTTTCCTATTTGTTCACATGTCTAGTAATTTTTATTGGATGCTGGATATTTTGCCTGTTATATTTTTGAATGTCTGAATTTTGTGATTTCTTAAGAGTGTTGAGTTCAATTTTGGCAAGCAGTTAATTTACTTATAGATCAGCTTGATCCTTTTGAGTCTTTCTGAAAAGTTTTGTTAGAGCAGGTCAAGAGTAGCTTTTCTTCGAAGGATAGTTTCTCTCTCTAAGATGTGATCTTTTTAGAATTTCTACAGAATATTTATTGAGTGTTGAATGAAGTTCAAACTCTGCAATTTTTTTGGTTTACAGCTTTCCCATAGATATTCTCTTTCTGTTCATTGTTTTTTGCCTGGCCTTATTGAATCTCATCCTACATACATGCAGCTTACTATTAAGCCCCAAACTTAAGGGGGATCCCTATGTTGAGTTTTTTGAGTTTTCTCTGCATAGCTTCTTTTCTCTGGTACAGTGCTCTGCAAATTTCCGCTGCCTCAGCCTCCGTAAACTCCATTTTTGCAAGACTTTTGTACTGTGCTTGGGTTCCCACTCTCTGTTCCAGGAGAAAGACATCAGGCAGAAATATGGGACAATTATTTGACTTACCTTCTTTGTTTCTCTTATTTCAAGAATCACAGTCATGCACAGCCTTTTATCCAATGTCTGAAAATAGTTGTTGCATATAGTTTGTTCAGTTTTCTAGTCATTTATGGTAAGACGGCTAGTCTATTACCAGTAATTACATCATAGTCAGAAGTAAAATTATACTCATGTTTAAAGGAAAGAGAACATGAAATGAATGTCTGCTTCTATCTTGTTTAAACCACTATAATTTTTCGTTTTTTTGTTATTTGTGGCAAAACCCAGTCTTAAATACTCCACTTCAGTATGCCAAGTGCCAGGCTAGATGTTTCATTTATATTGTTTCAAAGATCTAATTTTAGCCTCCTAAACGCCCCATAAAGTTGTAACTATTGTTACTCCCATTTTACAGACGAAGAAGACTGAACTAGTGGGGAAAGGAAATTAACTCAGGAGGCTCCTGAAAATTCCACTGTGCAGTTAATAAGGGCCTACATGTAAGTAATCACAGAGGGAATGAAAAGTAAGATATTGGAAAGGTAGAATTAGTTGATATTAACAAGCGATTTGATATGGAAAAAGAAGAAGAATCTGTGAGTGTAGGGTAATAGCAGTATCCTGAATACACACAGGAAAGATTCAATCATGGTCACTGTCTCTACTAAGGCAGGAAAGAGGCTGGTGGTGTTGTATAAAGAGGCAAGTTCAAAACTTGAAGCAAATATGGTACTTTGCTTATTATATCACCAGTCAGGAACTCATAATCCTTTTTGTCCCATGTATATTATCATAGTTTCACTTTTTGGGATTTCTGGCATTCAAGGGGCTATAGGAGCCATTGTTGGTAGCGTGGCTTCCTCTGCACCTATAGGTGAAATACAACCACCACAGGGCAGAGTGGCTTCTTCCTGGACTAACGTTACATACTGGATGACTCTTGTGCCTTGCTCCAACATCCTCCTGGCCCAACTTCTTACCCCACCCACTGCCCTGATGACCAGTTTCAGGCAGGCTTTGGTGGCTTTGTGCAGGTATGATTGGACAGCACCTCATCGTAGGACCCATGCCATGTACCTTTCCTTCCTTCCCTGGGACTTCTTAGATGCCACAGTATGGGATATCTTATGGAACCTGCTCTACTCATACATATGCAACTAGGGGGTTGAGGGGAATTAATGCCTGTGGAGCCGTCCTTGACAAATGGGAGAGAGAACCTGAAGGATAAGTGATGCTCTCTCTTATGTCTCAGGCAGGTAATTCTGAGTTGCAATTTATAAGGCTTCTGTGAAGTTCCTGGTAGGACTGGCTCCTACAGCCCCAGTTGCTTGAATAGTGATCAATGCAATATCACATCTTTATTTTGCCTTTTTTCCCTTCTCTTACATTTCTGCTCCCTGGGACCAAATTCCCCAATAAATTACCAACATGCAAACCATCTTAAGCTCTGCTTTTGGGGGGAACTTAGGCTAAGACATATTATAAAGTGGAAGGACTCACAGAGGGTGAGTTTAAGAGCATTGTAGGTCAGCAATTTTGGGTTAGTTTTTAGAGATGAAGGCATCATAGGGACTAGAATAATAAAGACAGAAAAGGATATGAAAAATGAGAGAAAATTCCTTGAAGAAACAGGAGGTAATGTCATCTATCATATTAAATACTTGATCATAGAGTTAAGAGACTTGTGAGCTCTTCAAAGCTTTTTCTTACTGGTTGTCTAGCAATCAACTTGGCTTTGTGAACAAAATCAATTTAATTTCCTTTAAACAGATGATTAGAAATGGGAGAAACTTATCTATATATAAAGTCCTGTTTATAGATACTTGATTTCTTAGATCTGTATGGTCAGGAGGCAATAGGGGCCAGTTGGACTGAACTTTGATGATAAAGTTGATTAAACAAAGCTCATGCAATAGCCTCTTAACTGGGCTTCCCACCTCCTGTCTTTCTGAATGGCCTACAGTCAATTTTAGTCAAGACCAGCCAGAGAACTGTTCCTAAAGCTCCTCCTCACAGGCCTTCCGTGGTTCCCCATTGCTTCCTTCATCTTCCCAGGCCTGTACAGTCTATTCCCGATTTACCCAACATTTCAGTTAAATTGGACTACTACTGTTTTCCGAATCCTGTCCTTAGGCTATTTTCTTTGCCTGGAATATCCTCACTTAACTTTGCCTGTTGTAGTCCTATCCACCATTTAAGAAGCTCCCCCAAATGCTTTCTTCAGGAAGCCCAAAAACCCAACCAGAGGTGACCACTCCTTGCGCTGCACCTGTGACCTCTTATATTTCCTCTCTAGGGCTTATTATAAGCTGCCTTATATTAGAGACATTTGTGAAAATGCCTGTACCACCTTTAGGATCCATTCATATGTGTTGAAATGAGTTATTACATGGGCATATAACCAAAAGAGGGACTTGCAGAACTACAAAATATGAGTTCACATTCTTCTGACTTATATGGGGTTTGTGAATGAAGGAGGAGGAGAATAAGGGAAAAAGAACTCACCTTTACGGTACACCTGCTATGCACTAGGTACTTTCCATACTTGGCTCACTTTCTGAGTCTTTAGGACACCCTAGAACACATGTGGTACTGAATTCACGTTACAAAAGAAGAATGTGAAGCTCAGAAGGGTTGAACTAATTATCCTAGATGTATAGCTAGTAAGTGATGGAGTCGGGATTTGAACCCAGATGTCTGTGACTTCAAGACACTTGCCTATTCCATTATAAAACAGGGGCCATATAGTGTATTGCCCTAATTGGAACTGTATAGCTAGTAAGTGATGGAGTCGGGATTTGAACCCAGATGTCTGTGACTCCAAGACACTTGCCTATTCCATTATAAAACAGGGGCCATATAGTGTATTGCCCTAATTGGAACACTTTCAAAAATAAAAGGGCATGCTATTAATAACTACACTGGGACAACTGGGTCAGTCTGGGTTACTGTCCTGGGTAAACTGTGTCCTATGATCACCCTAATGATCAACTACCACTGCTTCTTTGCCTCACGTGTATTGACTGGTCTGAAGCAGAAAACGAAACTAAGTCTCTTTTTGAGATTTTAATTCTCTCAGACTGGGTAATTTTGGAAGAAATAATGTCAGTCTGGGTTACTGTCCTGGGTAAACTGTGTCCTATGATCCCCCTAATGATCAACTACCACTGCTTCTTTGCCTCACGTGTATTGACTGGTCTGAAGCAGAAAATGAAACTAAGTCTCTTTTTGAGATTTTAATTCTCTCAGACTGGGTAATTTTGGAAGAAATAATCTGGCATTGCAGGAAGCTTCCTTTTCTGATAATTGGAAAGAAATCCATGTTATCCAATGGAGTGGCTGAGGAACCTTGTCTTCTCTTGTTCTTTTAGTAGAGTTGGGAACACTCTTTGCCCCTTTTATTGCCTTTTCTAAACAGGTTGGGGGTCAAACAAACTATTTAGTGAGGCAAAGTGGAGTGAGCCCACTGGAATCAGGCATACTGGGCCCAAATCCAGCTCAGCCACTTATAAAATGGATAATAACGATAACAGTAATAGCAGCTGTCTTTACTGAGCTCTTATTATGTACCAAGCCTTTTATTTGCATTATCTCGCTTGTTTTAGATTATGTATTATTGCTTTTATCCTTCACAGAAATGCTGTAATTTGGGTTCTATTTTTACTCCCATTTTACAGATGAAGAAACTGAAGCAGAGGCTAACTTTACCTCAAACCATTCAGCTCTTTGAGCAGTGGAATCCCAATTGTTTGACGCCAAGTCCCAGCTCCTAAATACTGAGCTATGTGACCTCCCACGAGGAGATCACAGTACCAAACCCATGGGTTACTGGGAAGATCAAGCACTAGCACATTTACAAAAGTGCCAAGCCCTGTGCCTGGTAGTGGGTAGGCATTCAGTGAATGGCATATGCTATCATTATTTTCAAGCTACACATTTCAAGGAAAACATGCTAAATGTCTGATTGCACCTAATGTCTCTAACATGTCCTCTTTGATTCTACCACAGTTAGAAAGAAAAGTCACCATTTCTCAAGCCAGTGCCAGGGCCTGGAGGTAGAAAACTCCTAGTATGCTTCCTTACTGAGATCATATTCTAGCAGAGGACCGACATCTAGGATATGCAAAAATACTGCTTGGTATAACAGGGTATGCCCAAGGTACCATGGGATCATTCACCCCGGAAACACCTGGCCTTGGAGGCACACAGACTGGAAGTACAGAGCATGGAGGGGTTAGTTTTACTCAGGGAAGGGGGAGAGTCAAGAGCACCTCAGAGATGACATTCCAGATGGTGGGAGGGTCATTCCAAGGTAAAAGAACGATAGGTCTCCGTCTGGATGCAAAGGCATGCAGGAGGGAGAGTGCAGGGCCTGTCTGGGGCATGGCCGAGGTGGGTGTGGCTGTGAGTGTGGAGGTGCTGGTGGGCAAGCGGTAAGCCAGGAAAGGGAATCGCTGTTCACCGGGTCTCCCAGGAGCCGGCCTGTGCTGAACGCTTTGTGCACAGTGCACTTGATCTTCGTAGGAGCCGAGCGTGGTGGGCACTGTTAGGTTCAGCAGTGTGACCAAGGTCACTTCCTAGGAAGAAGTGAAGGGAGGATGGGAATGCGTGTCAAGCACCCATGGGCCTTGCTGCCTCTCAGGCAGGAGATCAGGGATCCCGCTGAGTCAAACAGCCCCTTCACGGTGTTGCTGCTGGTGGATCGTGCCTCCTCTGCAAGGCACCCCTCTGCCTGGGCTCATGGGGCACCTGCCCTGGCCCCTTTGCCTAACTTCCCGGAAATGTGTGCTTTGGGAGTGCACTCTGAGCACATCAGGGGAATGACCATAGTTGGCTTTCCTGGGGGTAAGGAGGGGTTGGTATTTCACAATTACGATGTGTAAAAATCACATCACGCCCTTTATGTTGGTGTCTAGGCATGGCTCCCTTGGGGTAGCATTTCCATTATGTCTCTGTGCCTTTTCTTTTCCGCTTCCACACTGCTGTTGTCAATACTCAAAATGTAAGAAGAGCTTTCTGATGGGGAGATGTACGACACAGAAATTCCCCAACCTGGGAAAGAACATGACTGAAGGTGTGAAAGACTTTTCCAGAAACCAGAGAATGAATGTTAGAAAGATGCTAAAATAAGCAGATCTTTAAATTTCCATTTTTGTGGAAACTGCCGTCAAGAGGCTTTGTAACTTTAAGGAAGCTGTTAGGACCACTGTTGAGGCAGAGAGGGAAATGCATTGATTAAGCCCAAACTGTGCTCAGCACTGTTCTGGGTGAAAAGACTCAGCTCCTGTGACATTTACTGAGGATCTATACCAGGCATTACGGGCTGAACTATGTCCCTCCCAAAACATATGCGGAAGTTCTAACCCCTGTACCTCAGAATGTGACCTGTACTCATATTTGGAGACAGGGTCTTTAAAGTGGTAATTAAGTTGAGATAAGGTCATTAGGGTGGGCCCTAATCCAAATATGACTGTTGTCTTTACAAGAAGAGGAGATTAGGACACAGACATGCACAGAAGGAAGACACAGGGAGAAGAGGACCATTTGCAAGCCAATGAGAGCGGCCTCAGAAGATACCAACCTTGCTGACACCTTGACCTTGGACTTCTCAGCTCCAGAACATTAAGTAAGCAAATTTCTGTTGTTTAAATCACTCCATTTATTGGTACTTTGTTATGGCAGCCGAAGCAAATTAATACACCAGAAATTGGCAAACTTTTTCTTAAAGAGTTAGATCATAAGTATTTTAGCCTTTGTGGGCCAAATGATCACTGTCAGAAATGATCAACTCTGCTGTTGTGCCATAGCATCCATAAACAGTATGTTAAAAAATGGGCATAGCTGTATGCCAATGAAATTTTATTTGCAAAACCAGGCAGTGTCCGGATATGGCCTGTGGGCCATAGTTTGCTAACCCTTGATCTTCACTGACCAGGACTATGCTGGGGATATGAAGCTTGACCCCTCCAGGAGGAGTGCACAGTGTGGAGAGGGAAACACAACATAAAACAGTTCTACCCAGGATGGTTGGTGTGTGAGGATTAGAGACATGATGCTGAGGAGCACCGAGGAGGGGCGCGTGGTCCAACTTGGGATGGGCTGGGTAAGGACTGGGAGGTAAATGCCTGAGCTATCTATGGATTGAGAGATATTTTATCTGATAATTCCTTAAATTATCTCTTAAATGAAATCATGGTCTCGCAGAACCTAGGTGAAGGTCTTGAGCCTGCTTGGCTGGAGACTGCCCACGTATATGGGGAGTGTGCCAGTAGCCTCCAGGGTGCTTCTGCCTCGGCCAGGCCAGAACCTGGAGGTGCTGCCTTCTCAGGGTATGTTTCCAGTCCCCCTCTTGAGCTTTCCCACTCTATAGTTTACTAAGCTAAAACAATGGCCTTGACACCCTGGCCCAGGATGACAGCCCCTCCCATGGTGGCTGGAGACTGCCCACGTATATGGGGAGTGTGCCAGTAGCCTCCAGGGTGCTTCTGCCTCGGCCAGGCCAGGACCTGGAGGTGCTGCCTTCTCAGGGTATGTTTCCAGTCCCCCTCTTGAGCTTTCCCACTCTACAGTTTACTAAGCTAAAACAATGGCCTTGACACCCTGGCCCAGGATGACAGCCCCTCCCATGGCTGCATCCCATGGCTGTGCTTCCTTGCTGGCTACCTGCCTTCAATCCCTGCCGGAAACATTTGAGAAGTCCCTGTGACCACCAGGGCTGAGAGCCTGGGTGGCTTGCTCTTTCTAGAGCACCATTTCTTTTCTGCAGTAAAAGTGAGAAGGGAAACTGGAGCTCAGAGAATTCAGTATCCTTATTTTGCAGATCAGGGGAAAGTGACCTAGCGAAGGCAGTGGCTGGCCCAAACTTCACATAGTGACAGGTCTGGAAAGACTTCCTGCCTCGTGGGCTGAAGGCAGGGGTTGCCCCTCTTGACCACTAATGGGGTTGCCTGTGGGAGGCTCAGCTTACACAAGAGATTGCCCTTTCCAACAGCTTTTTTCTCTATTTTTTTGGGAAGGGGACATTATATTATTTTAGGTTATAAAGTTAATATATATTGATTGCAGAATATTTGGAAAGTATAAGGAAGTGCTGATAAACAGAAAAATTCATCTATGATCTCATTTCTCTGAAATGATCATTTTGGACATATTGGTATATTTCCTTTGTTTTGTTAATTAAAAAAAAATTGAGTCCTGGCTTTTTATACAGTGTTGAAATTTACTGTTTGTTAATATTAAAAGCCTTTCCCCTTGCCATCAAAACTGTCCAACTATCATTTTCCTTCCCCTTTGCTGAGTCTCTTACACGAGTAAAGCTTTCTTTGGGCAACAAGCAACTGATGAGCCGTGGCAGTGCACAGGAGCCCTGGGATGGGCGTCAGGAGCCGGAGCTCTGGACTGCTCTTGCCTGGTCTCACCCATTCACTGGTCCTCAGTGTCTTCACGTTTATGCAAGAAGACTGGTCTGAATGTCCTCCAGGGTATCTTCTGGCTCCAGGATGCTGCTCTATGTGCAGTAGTCCCCCCTAATCCATCAGGGATATGTTCCAAGACCCCCCAGTGGAGGCTTTAACCTTGGATAGTAACAAATCCTATATATACTATGCAAGAATTTCTTCTACCTTCTCACAGTTTCATGGATGGAAGATTCATTTTTACTGTAGATCTTAGTAAACTCCGCATGTGATTTTTTTTTTCTTTATTGAGTTGAGAACTTTCACCTTTTCACTTAAAGGAAGCACTTTGAGGCTTCTCTTTGTCATATCCAAATTGCCAGCATCACTACTTTTGCACTTTGGGGCCATTATGAAGTAAAATGAGTGACTTGAATGCAAGCACTGTGACACTGTGACAGTCAGTCTGAAACAAGAGGGGGCTACTAAGTGACTAGCGGGCGGGTAGCACCAACAGCATATCTATGCTGGATGGAGTGATTCATGTCCCATACGGAGGTAGCAGGACGGTATGAGACTTCATCATGCTACTCAAAATGGTGCACAATTTAAAACTTAAGAATTGTTTATTTCTGGAATTTTCCATTTAACATTTTTGGGCTGCAGTTAGTGACACTGCAGGTAAGGGTACGACTGCACTACTTTTTCTAGTAAAGTGCTCAGATGGATTTGCTGACAGGTAATTAAGAACATTTTCAAACTAGCTTTCCTAAAACACAACATTACTTTGAGTACACTGTATCAGGAATGCTTTGAACAATTAAAGAAGACAGATTGCTCCACAGGTACAAACAGCTGAATGTATAAATTAGATACCATGTTCCAATTTATGCCACTATTTCACAATATTTAACAATATTTTGAAGGTGGGGAAAGTTGGAGGAGAGACTGGTGGGAAATTAGTCTCACTTAGGAGGGTCCACAGTTGACAATTTTCTTTCCACCCCTTTGGCAGGTCCTTCCCCCCTCTGTGGTTCTTAGGGTTCACTCCCGGTCTCTTCCTCTTCCTCCGACAGAACTGAGAGCCAGTAAACAGATGCTCTTATACCACACTCTCCTGTGATGACTGGGGTAGTAGGCTTTGGATTTTATTACAAAGCTAGACAGGAATTAAAATGGAAGGGTTTTGATTTACCTAAAGGTCTCATGGGCTTGGGACATGGACTGACCTGGATTTTAATCTTGGGTCTGACACTTTTACTTATATAATGTTGGGCAATTGCTCTGAGTCTTGGTCTCCTAATTTGAAAAATGTAGATGTTAAGGAAATATCTAATACAGCAGAATTATTGAG
>NW_007735122.1:53014-54004 GCF_000696425.1 Galeopterus variegatus
GAGAATACATGAAACAACACATATGACATATCGAATATGTGTAGGGACACTATTAGGGGTATTATAATTATGATGATGGTAGTAGGCTTGTGTATATATCATTTATGTCTCTATTGTAAAGAATGTGATGCCTAAAGTGGTCAGACACAGTTCTTAAGAATTATGGTCCACACTACCTGTCGCCTCTAGCATGACGTGTACATTCTGTGCACAGAATGCATAGCGGATGCAATTCCTTTATAATCATCCAATAATTTTTCCTTGAGCAATGACAGAATTTTAAAACCTTTCCCTGGGAGAGATTTTGATAAGAGCTTTAGGTTGATTACTTTTTATATCCCGTGTCCTGTTTGGCTGATAAGCTCCCAATCTCTGCATTTCACATTGTTTTTATCTTCCTGGGCTGGACCCATCTTGTCACTGTCATCTTTTCAGCTGTCAGAACAAAATTGAAGGAAGGCGGAGTGGGGAGGGAGGCATTGGGAAGGGGTGGCTAAACTCCCAGGCGAGAGTGACAGGTCAGTGCTTCCGCAGAAAAGGCTGTCTGGATGTGGGAATTAAACATAATCTCTAGGACACAGGCCCTTTTACTAATCTGGCACACAAAGTCTGGCTCTCATGTCATGCTGAAGCTCCAGGCTTCCTCTTCCTCTGCCTTGGGCTAGTGAAATCCTGGGTCTTTGCAATAGCTGCTTCTGTTCAACATGCTCTTTAATCTCACTGTCATTTCTTGGGAACCATGTGTTCTGAGAATCACAGAATTTTAGAGTAGGAAGGAACCTGAGAAAACATCCAGTTCAGACTCTTCCTTTTTGAGAGGCAGGAGCCAAAGCTAAGAGAAGGCAAGAGGCTTTCTGAAGTCACTCAACAGGCTAGTCATCACGCAGCTTCTTGTCTGAGGGATTCACGGGCACCTTACCATGGCTGCTGGGCTGGCCCTTGAGTTACTTATAATTGCACCTACATATTTGTGCTTAAGTAATTCTTTAG
>NW_007735122.1:54542-55266 GCF_000696425.1 Galeopterus variegatus
GGGGCTGGTAGCGTGGGAAGTCCCCAGCCAGCGTCAGGGGGGGGGCTGGGAAGAGAAGCCCGCCCAGATCGTCTCTCCGCCACCCCCTGGGCGTCGGCCCCAGATAAACTCCCTCTTCCCGGGAGGCAGATTCCATCCCTGGGGACCTCAGTTTGGAAGAACCCCTAACTGATTTCTGGCGGGGAGAGGGGAGCCCGGTGTCCCCCTCGAGTTGCATTGAAGTGTGCCAGTCGGGTTTCTAGGGGAGCTGACCCGAGTGGGGGAGGGAGACAAGAAGTAATTGTGGGCTGACTGACCCTCCCCCCGAGGAGTTCACCCCCCAGCGGCCGCCCGGAGAGTCAGGACACCTGCTGGGCAGGGCGGGGGCATGGCACAACTTTGATGACTCAACTGAAAGTCAAGGTTTGTAGAAGACACGCCTCAGCCCTGTCCTGAGCACACAGAGTGGGGAGGGGCCCGGCTAAAAGAGGCGGAATCTCAGAAATAAATAAAGAAAGAAGGAACAACTGAACAGCCTGCTGGAACGATTTGCAAGGCTCAAATAGCACCATCTACTGTCGGAAGTCCAAGATTCGAGAGAAAATCCCTGCCAAAATGAACAAACACCCAAAAAGAGATACCCGAAATGCAAAAAACCAAGAAAATACACCACCAAAAGTCAATAATTCTCAAACTCTAGATCCTATAGAACAAGAAGCCCTTGAAATTAATGACAGGGAATTTC
>NW_007735122.1:55492-68819 GCF_000696425.1 Galeopterus variegatus
TGGGACATCGATTTGGATCATAGAAAGGTGGAGTACCATTCTGGAGTTAGCGCATGCAATGGTGGCTTCTTACTCTGTTAGGCAACTTCCTGTTTCTACATCTTCCTGATTATAGTATGGCAGCAGCTCTCTTAGATGCTCAATTCTGCTGTGTCATTTTGGGAGTTATTCCTGGAAGCTAAGCCAATAGTTTCTTCAGCTCTCTCAGTAGTCCTGTAAGCCAGGGAGTGGCAAACTCTTTCTGTAAGGGGCCAGATCTTAAATATTTTAGATTTCATGGGCCATATGGTCTCTGTTGCAGCTCTTCAACTCTGCCATTGTAGAATGAATGCATATGACTCTGTTCCAATAAAACTTTATTTATAAAAGCAGGCTATAGGCCAGATTCAGCCCATGGGCTGCAGTTTTCTGACCCCTGTCTAATACACCCGTTCTGTTTTCTAGCTATAGTGAATTCTCCTTCTATCACTGAACACTGACCAATACAGAGATGTTGAACTCAAAGAGTGAATGGAATGTGAGAAAGGAGGAAAGGGAGTTTATGCCCCCAGTTTTTCATTCAGGAGGTATAATAAATAATTAATTATTCCATAATTAATAAATAATTAATTATTCCATAATTAAAATGGAGCATGCATATTCTTAGCTGGTGTAAGCTTGGCAATAATCTATTTCTTTTGTGCTATGCCTTTCGTTTTTGTAAGTACTTTCATGTATATTTCATTCAACTTTTTATAACACCCTATGAGGGATATGAAAGGGGTATATTTAGGAAATCTTAGAAACACTCAGACAGGTTATAATTTTCTCAAGGTCACATGGCTTGTGAGGAGGAGAGGCAGAACTTGAAACCTGGCCTCCTGCCTCCCAGTCCAGTGCTTCTTTCAGAGCTCTATTCTGGTTTTAGGAGCCTGCTACTAAAGCTGTAATAACTTCAAAAGAAAAGTCTGACACCATTTGGGATGCCACTTGTGGAAGTTTTGAGAGCATTAAGAGACTTTGTGTAGAAAGGACCGGTAGGAACAATCTACAGCTTTGCTAGTCAATGTGTGGGCCGTGGACCAGCAGCACTTGGGAGCTCATTATAAATGTAGACTCTCAGGCTCCATCCTGCATCTACTGAATTAGAATCTGCTTTTTAACAAGATCTACAGGTGATTCCCATGGTCTAGGGAAACTTCGGAGAGGAAGAAGGATTGGGCTGGGCCTTGAATGATTCAAAGGAAACACAGGCAAGTGAGGAACGTTATCATTACACTGTTTAAAGTTCATGTTTCACGAGATGACTCAGTATACCCTTTTATGAGTATGTGACCCCTTAAAGTAAGTATGCGAAAAATATGACACCTGATAACATATGCATTGAGACAATTGTGCCTTTAGTTTCATCTTATTCACTAATGTGGAGAAGGGCAGATGTAGACTTCAGCTACCATTAACTAATTGGGAATGCATGGCCAATCTTTCCATTTTCTAAAAATGTGTCATTTTTAGAAATTCATCATTATGGGTAGAGTGAATTCACTTGGTATTGATTTGAATGTAACACATTTCATTAAATCATAATTGAGTTAGAAATCAAAAAAGCAAATCTTATGTAAGATAGAAATGGACAAAATGAATGGGCAAAGACAGGCTACCTGATATTATTTGCTCTTACTGTTTCCTAGCAAAGCAGGGTGGAGACTGCTGGTTATTGAAGCCATTAATGCATGTGTAGACCAAACCAGCATATGATCTAGGAGGATTTCAGAGCCCTCTGGTCTTCTTTGGTTAACCACTTTATTTCAGTAATAGGGGCAGGGGGTGGTGCAGGAAATGTTTCTCTATATCATCCTTTCTCCTCCCCAATTAGATTCTTCCAGGAATCATATTCTGAGAAAGATGAAGATAAACTGGAGCTACCCAGAGGATGATGTCTAGGTTGATAGGGGGCCTGGAACTGTAGATAAGAAGGAATGGGAAGTTTTTCCTAGAGAGGGAAGCATCCAGGGTAGATTTATGATCACTGGCCCATCATAAGGTCAACCCTCATATCTTCTCTTGGAAATCTAAATATTCTTGGTGTGTTGCTATTTGACAGATCACATTATAATCTATGAATTTATTTACTTATCTCTCTCTGTTCTGTCTCACCATGAGTTTCCTGAAGGATGAGACTAGGTCTTATTCATCCCTAAATCTCTATTATCAAACATAATTCCTTGAATAGTATGATACCTCAATAAATAGTCATTAAATTTAACTCAAATGCTGAAATGTTGTCTTCAGAAGAGGGGGTACAGTTGGTCTGCATGGCCCCAGATGACAGAAATGGACCAGAGTCGATGAGAAAAGGGAAATGTATTGTGACCTATTCTGTCTGTTTTTGCACCTATATTTACACATGAATAATAATGGCGCTTGTGTAGTGTAAACAAGATAATTTTGTAATATTCTGCATATTATCTGTGGCATGGTAAGTCTTCTGTCTCACCATGAGTTTCCTGAAGGATGAGACTAGGTCTTATTCATCCCTAAATCTCTACTATCAAACATAATTCCTTGAATAGTATGATACCTCAATAAATAGTCATTAAATTTAACTCAAATGCTGAAATGTTGTCTTCAGAAGAGGGGGTACAGTTGGTCTGCATGGCCCCAGATGACAGAAATGGACCAGAGTCGATGAGGAAAGGGAAATGTATTGTGACCTATTCTGTCTGTTTTTGCACCTATATTTACACATGAATAATAATGGCACTTGTGTAGTGTAAACAAGATAATTTTGTAATATTCTGCATATTATCTGTGGCATGGTAAGTACTCAAAGTTTTCTGTTATTATTACCATTATCAAATGGCCTTATAAAAATTCTTTAGCCTAAGTTGTTAATTTCCATGCACATCATGGCTTTGGTCTGAATTCCCATTCCTCCTCTTTCTCTTCTCTCTCCTTCTCTTTCTTCTTTTAACTATGATTCATCCTGTCTTTCTACTCATATATCCATTTATCTACCCAACCAGTCATCCTCTTGTCTACCTTTCTATCCATTCATACATGTATTAAAAATTCTTTAGCCTAAGTTGTTAATTTCCATGCACATCATGGCTTTGGTCTGAATTCCCATTCCTCCTCTTTCTCTTCTCTTCTCTCTCCTTCTCTTTCTTCTTTTAACTATGATTCATCCTGTCTTTCTACTCATCTATCCATTTATCTACCCAACCAGTCATCCTCTTGTCTACCTTTCTATCCATTCATACATGTATTTGATTAATTACTTACTTAACCCACCCATTCATTTTTAATTAGGTGGCTGTGGGATAGTGGAAAGTGCCGGATATAATCACGTCCACACCCTATCAGCTGAACAATGTTGACTGTAACAGACAGTGGGGACACTGATACTGGTGTTTAGCTTGGCTGAGAGGTGGACTGTGGACCTGTTCAAGTGACTTTTCATGGCACTTCTGAGGTCTGTGGTCTTCATCAGGGCACTCTGGGAAGCAACTCGAAGCAGCGGTATCTGAGCTGTGATGTGCACATTTACAATTAGATGGTATTATTCATCACAGTAATATTTTATTTAAAGAAACCAATAAAGCAGATGGAGACTGCTGAAGATGTAACTATTTTAGCTGGCATGTTTGTTCAGCAACTGGCACAGTAACAGAGATGCAGAAGAGCAGATGAGATGGGAGACACCAATTATTTTAATTTTCTTGAAGAGGGGAACTGAGATTACAATTTTGACCTTCACAAGGCAGAAAATTTTCTGGATTCTAGGATTCAAAATGATCATGAGACACTTGGCAGAGAAAGAAAAAGACTGTGGGTTTTTTATTTGACTACCTTGTGTGGCTGAATTAATTGAAGTGCAGTGTCTATAGAAAGAGGAGCAATACTGATAATACAGTAGAACAAGCGTGCATTTGGTATTGTTTATATCAAGGTTTGGATTCCTGCTCTCCTACATACCAGCTGTGTGTCCTTGGACAAGTCATTTAATCTTTCTGAGCTTCCATTTCCTTATAGGTAAATGGGAGATAATAATACCGTTACACTATTTAATGAAGATTAAAATGAAGTAATGTTGATAAAGCAGCAGGCAGAAAGCTAGATTTTTAATACATATTGGTTCCATATCAGTTCCAACATTGCATGCTGGTCAGGTCACACTTGGAATATTCTGTTCCTTTCTGCAAAAGTGCTATTATGGTTTAGCGTGTGCACTGAAGAGTCACCAGGATGATGAAAAACTTGAATCTATGTCCTATATCTGGTTAGATGAAAGAAGATGAAATGCCTTGTCTGAAGAGGAGAAACTTGGGGGAGACAATATTGGGGTCTTTAACTATCGAAGCATGTTAGGGAAAGGGTATAGACTTACTGTATATGTTTCCCTCAGAGATTGAAAGTGAAAACTATAGGCAGATACATTTCAGCTCAAACATGGAAAAGAACAAAACAAAACAAAACAAAAAAACCCAACAACAAAACAACTTCAAACAGTGACTCTAACTGCATGGAAGGAGAAAGGCTGCCTGGAAGAGGAGATGAGTGAGTGAGCTGGGTCTTGAAAGTGCAGGGTGTCCTGACAGCCTGGGGATGGTGGTGGTGTTGGGGTTTTGGGTGGGGGGTCATCCCAGGCACAGGGACATGAGAAACAATGGCATGCTGGGGTGAAATAGCACAATGTATGAGGGTACTTCAACAAGTTTGTGAAAAAATAGAATTAAAAGACAGTATGAATTTTTCCATGAATTTTTGAAGACCCCTCATATGTGGAGAGTCATGCACTGTCAGCAAATTCTGAAATTCGGCTTAGGTGGGGTTGAGGCAAGTGGCAGAATGTGAGAGGTGGTCAGGGATCATGGAAGATTTAGAGATTTTCTGAGATAATAGAAGGTTTTCAACTGGAAAAGAATGTGATCAGATTTACTTATCATAAAACAAAAAACAAAGACAAACAGTACAGCCACAAGAGCCACTTCCATCTCTACCATTTGGGGCGTGATCCTGGGTGAGTCATTTCAAGTCTCCAAGACACACATGTAAAATGGAGCTAAAAATCCTGCCTCTCTGTCTTTAGGGGTGGGGTGACATGGAGACGGAAGGCATCATTGTTCCAGAAATGCATGAGAAAGCCACACAGTGCCCTGCCCAGTTAAAGGGCTGTGGTTTCACCGCTATTTTAGTCTTGATGAAGGCGAGGAGTGGGACAAAGTGTTGAGCAGATGTCTTCTCTTAAGGGCTTGGTTTCTGCAGTTTTTTTTTTTTTTGCCTTGGCCCTGCTTAAATCATAGCAATGCTCTGTTTCCCCATGTCATTTCATAGAACCAAGGGGGACTAAGAATGTTCCAGCCCTTTCTCGTTGCTGTCCACACCAGCTGTGCAGTTGGACAGTGGGGTGCCTAAGCTGCATAAACTGTGAAGGGCTGTCCCTCATGAGGCCACTGGATCCACATCTCACATCTCCATTAAAGCATCAATCACATGGTATCATAAGATGAGGCCTGAGAAAGATCACAGTGTGCTATGGTCACTAGTTCCTCCATCTACAAATTGGGATTCAACTTCCTGACACCCATGGCTATTATAAGGCTCAAATGAGATGTATAGTAGTAAAGTGCCTGGTATATAGTATATTCAATAAAAAGACAAACAAACCAAAAATAAAAACTGTAGGAAGCAGTATCATATAATGGGGTACACATATGAACATAATAATATATGTATTCAAATATGGGTATAAGTATTACATAGCCAGACACTCCTGTTGTCTGAATTAGAAATGAAATTTTAAAAAAAAGAAGCACCAGGTGGACCTGTGTTGACCTTGATGTTCCTTCCACACTGAGACAGGGCTCAAATGTTGCATTAGAATGTTCTCCAGCCCAGAGTGCAATCCTGTTTAGGCTAAGCTACAGAAGCATGTTGGAGGCACAACCTCTGCAAAGGCATGAAGTTGGGCCTTCAACCTTAGGAACATCAATACAACCTACAATTATGGACCCTGGGTGCTGGATCAGGGCCTCAGCTTTTAATGGCTCCTCACAGCGCAGCCACGTTGTTGAGCTCTGATTGCTTTATTTTCTTGGAAAGCTGTCGTGTTGTATCATGTCCACTTGCTCCCATTGTGGACTGTGTGAAATTGAAGTCCAGAGCCTGTCCTCACTCTTGTGGTGCATGTATTTGGAGATGGAGCCTGAGATTCTACTTTTCCATGGAATAGCTCCTTGCTTCTCTGGACTCCCAGGTGGTCTTGCTAGAGGCAAAGGCCTGGCCCTGATAATTATGATTGGGCTCTCTGAGCTCAGATTATAAGCGGTGGTGGGGGTGGGCACAGAGGACTGCTTGCTTCCTCAAGGTGACTTTCAGGGTATCCCTGACTTCAGCTCATAGAAATGGATTTTGGGGGATCCCCACCATCAGCCTGCATAAATTCATACCATTTTTGGAAGCATTTCCCTTGCACAATAGTGATTTTGATAGACTTTATAAGAGCCACAGTGTTCTCTTCAATATTTTATAACAGTATTATTATTTTTCATACCTTGTATTCCTTTTTTTTTCCCACAAGAGGGAACTTTATTTTATTTTATTATTATTATTTTTAAAAATTGTAACATAGTTGATTATACATATCGGTGGGGTACAGAGTTGAATATCATTACCTGTGTGCAATACGTGATGCTAAAATCAGGGTAATTAGTATATTTAATATTATATGATGTAATCATTTTTTTGTGGTCCTTTTCTAATTCCTCCCTTATCCCTCCTTCCCCTTTCTCACTTCTGGTAATTTCCATTCTGTTCTCTCCTTTTGAAAGTTCAATATATTATTATGATTGCTATATCTTTCTTTATTTTTTAAATTTATTTTTTAGCTCCCACTTATGAGAGAGGACATGAAGTTTTTCTCTTTCTGTGCCTGGCTTAGTCCACTTAGCATGATTTTTCTCTAAGTTCATCCACATTGCTAAGAATGGTAGTATTTAATTCTTTTTTATGGTAGAGTAGTACTCCATGGTGTATACATACCACATTTTCCTTATGCAGTCATCCAACGATGGACATTTAGGTTGGTTCTGTATCTTGGCTGTTGTAAATAGAGCTGTGATAAACATGGGAGTGCAGGTGTCCCTTTTGACATGATGATTTCCATTCCTTTGGGTATGTACCCAGCAGTTGGATTGCTGGATCATATGGCAGTTCTATCTGTAGTTGTTTGAGTAGTACTTAATGTTAGATCAACACTGGAGTTTGAGTCTGGGGACTTAATCCTTGTAATCCTTGTAGTTTATAATTCTGGGAAATTCTCTTAACCTCTTTATGCCTTAGTTCTCACATTTTAGAAATGAGAATGATAACACCAATTCTGCAGAGTTTTTTTTTTTTTTTTTTTTTTTTTCAGCTGGCCGGCTGGTAAGGGGATCTGAACCCTTGACCTTGGTGTCACGAGGCTGTACTCTAACCAACTGAGCTAACTGGCCAGCCAGAGTTCTGATGTCTGATTTGTGAAAGATAGTGTAACTTGCCTGAAACCCAACCCCATTTCAGGGTAAAATTTCTAAATGTCATTAAAAGGAATTAAAAAGCCATATAACTCTTCATCATATGTTTTCTCAAATACATTATGTATAGAGTATATTCATAATATACATCAAAATTTATTAAAACATTGCTTTCTTCATCACTTTATTTCTTGACATCTTTCACACATCACCATTTCTCCAAGACTTTCTCTTTCTGGAGAAAGTCTTTCTCTTTCAAATTATACCCAGAATCTCTCATAAACACCAGCCTGTGCAAGCTCTCTGGCCTTGCTTTCCTCCCATTCCTGCCTTTTCTGGTTTTGCCCAAAAAAGGATGGCCCTGGAGCTAGAATCCTTCCGCTTCAGGAGAGGGGAGGGAAGAGCAATCACAAACACGACTTACATAACTAGATGGAGGGAGGGGAATTGGCCATCAGAACCCAAAGGTACAAAGGGGCAAAGATAACTACATCCTAAGGGAAGTGCTCAGTGACCCCAATTCCCAGCCCTGACCTCTTCCCCCACTAACCCTGTAAACTGTTTAGACAGAAGACTAGGGAGACTTACAGGGAAATCCTTCAACTGTAAGTCATTAGCTATCCCACGAGCAGGGTGGAAGAATCATTTTGTAAAGACTTGTGGGGGGGATGTCAGCAAGAAGGGGAGACAAGTTTCTCCTTTCCCATTTAGATGTCTGTTTCCACAGTGAACTTACTGGTGTACTGTGTGCCTATCGAGCAGAGGGTGCAGGCAATTGGAGAAAGAGGGCAGAACAGAGAGGGCATAGCTGTTGGGCAGCCTGCAGTCTCAGTGTGTGAAATGGCAAGGAGAGTGAAGGGTCGTCTATGGAAAGTAGCCAATCGATAGCCATCTTGGATGCCTTGTCCACAACGACTGGCTGCTGAAAGTGAGGACTCTGGCTGTAAGGGGCTGTAGAGTGGACCATCTTGGGAGGGATCTGGGGCAGGAGGACAGTTTTGCAAGAGGTTGGCCAAGGTGTGTGTTCCCTCCCTCATCAGAGGGCTGCCCCTGCCCAGCCCCCTGAAGAACTCTCACATGTATCCACAAGAGCTCCAGCATCTGGACACCTGACATCTGGAGGAGAGCGTGCTTAGCCTGGGAAGCTCACAACAGAACCCAGATAGGTAAGAGAAACTTGTTTCTTCCCACCTTCCATTCCCTGCTTGGAGTAATGGGCATGCGCACCTCCTGTACACCTCCATGATGAGTTGCTCAGGCCAAGGCCCAGCTAGCCCTTGTGGATGAGGTGAGGTGAGCCTTAAACAGGGTATGAGATTGAACTTTCCAATGAGGCTGGGCATTTTTAGACACAAAAGCAACCAGCAAAATATGGAATCTGCCTAAAGTGTCATTAAGGAATGAGAAAGCGAGATTTGAGAACATGATGATTAGGGAAAAAAGAAAACCTGTTTGTATTTGTGCCTTACTGAGTTCATACCATTCCATAAGCCAGTTACATCTGATGAATTTTCTTTTATGTGATACAATAATATAGATAACATGTTCTGCAAAGTGGAATGTACTATACAGATCTTAGTTATGATTAATAATCGTTATAAATAGTAGAGACAAAACATGAGGGTTTTCTTGAACTTCTCAATATTATTTTAGAAATCCATAGCATAATTCCTGGTATGGAGTGAGATAGAATTAAGTGCTGTTTCAAAATACCTAGCACATGGCCACAGAGGAGCAGGACAGGTGAGATGCTTTCCGACACAAAGCGATTTCACTCAGGGTTTTAGGAGGATGGGGGTGGGGTTTCTTTCCACATTCCCCTTATGACGTCACCATTTATTGCAGACACACAGGACTCTGAATATTTCTCTTTCTCTTATCTCTTACCTCCAAGCAGTAGCTACATTTCATAATTCAACTTCTGAAATGCTTCCATGACCAATCCTCTCTCTCCACCTCTATTTACATCATACAAACAATCCAGTGAGTGTCAGGTACTGTGTATGCCTCATCTCGTTCATCCCTCACAGCAGCCCTGTGAGGTAAGTGCTGCATCTTCCCCACTGTACAAACAAGAAGACCAAGCTCAGGTGGCTAGCAGGTGGCAGGTGGCAGAGGGGAATCTTGACTTGAAAGCCTTACTTAGCATAAGTGATTCCCCATGTGAATTTTCTCCATTTCCATCCATTCTCCACACTGCTTTCAGAGTGATATTTCTGAGTCTGGTAGTGTCATTGTTCTGATTAAACCCTGCTGAGGGCTTCTTAATGCCTGTAGACAAATTGCACACCATGCTTGGTGGGCGTGCTCTCCATAAACTGGAGGCTCCATACTCCAAAGAGCCCCTGGACCACATGATAGTTTCTGAATACCTCTGCTTTTTGTTTCCAACTTGTTCTTTCTCTTGGACACCTGATGGTCTTTCTGTGTCCTTCTCCTAGTACTAAAGAAGGACTATCTGTTTAGGTTTTCTAATTCTTCATAATTTGACCTTTGTAAGTTGTATGTGTCCAGGAATTTATCCATTTCATTTAGGTTTTCAAGTTTGTTAGTGTATAGTTGTTTGTAGTAGTCTCTCTTGATGCTCTATATTTCTATAGTATCAGCTGTAATGTCTCCTTTTTAATTTCTGATTTTATTTGTTTGAGTCATTTCTCTTTTTTTCTTTGTTATTAAGCTCAAGGTTTTTCGATTTTATCTTTTCAAAAAACCAATTCTATATTTCATCTATCTTTGTATTGTTTCTTAAAATCTATAATAGGTTTATTTTTGCTCTGAGCTTTATTATTTCTCTAACTCTACTAATTTTGGGTTTGGTTTGTTCTTGTTTTTCCACTTCCTTGAAATGTAATATTAGGTTGTTTATTTGAAGACTTTCTACTTTTTTGATGTAGGCATTTAATGCTATAAATTTCCTTCTTATAAATGCTTTTGCTATACCCAATAGGTTCTGGAATGTTGTGTTTTCATTTTCATTTGTCTCCAGGAATGTTTTAATTTCTTTTTAAATTTCTTCTTTGATCCATTCCTGGTTTAAGAGCATGTTGTTTAATTTCCATGTTTTTGTAAATAGGTTCTGGAATGTTGTGTTTTCATTTTCATTTGTCTCCAGGAATGTTTTAATTTCTTTTAAAATTTCTTCTTTGATCCATTCCTGGTTTAAGAGCATGTTGTTTAATTTCCATGTTTTTGTATAGTTTCCAATGTCCTTTCTAGTTTTATTCCACTATGGTCAGACAAAATAGTATGACTTCAGTTTTTAAAAATTTGTTAAGCCTTGTTTTGTGACTTAACTTATGGTCTGTTCTAGAGAATGTTCTATGTATGTGCTGTTGAGAAAAATGTGTATTTGTAGCTGTTGGATGAAATGGTCTATAAATGTCTCTTAGATCTAATTGGTTTAGAGTAGAGATTAACTCTGATGTGTCTTGGTTTTGTTTGGATGATTTATTATTTTCTGAAAGTGGGGAATGAAAGTCCCCAACTATTATTGTGCTGGAATCTATTTCTCCCAGTAAATCTAGTAGTATTTGCTTTATATATCTGGTCCTCTGGTGTTGGGTATACGTATATTTAGAATTGTTATATCCTCTCGTTAGCTGATCCCTTTATCATTATGTAATGATCTTCCTTATCTTTTTGTACTTTCCTTGGCTTGAAGTCTATTTTATCTGATATAAGTATAGCTACTCCTGCTTATTTGATTTCCATTTGCATGAAATATCTTTTTCTATCCCTTCACTTTCAGCCAGTGCATGTCATTATAGGTGAAGTGAGTTTCTTATAGGCAGCATATTGTTGGTTCTTGTTTTATAATCCATTCATCTATACTCTATCTTTTAATTGGGGAACTTAACCTATTAATATTTAGAGTTATTATTTGATATACAGGAACTTATTACTACCATTTTATTGCTTTTTTGGGGGGGGTTAATTGGTAGATCCTGTTTTCCTTTTTTCCTGTCTTCCTTTGTGATTAAGTATTTTTGTCTAGTAGTACATTTTGGTGTCTCAGTATTTATTTTTAGTATGTCTATTATAGGTTTGGTATGATTACCATGAGGCATAAAAAACATGTTATAGCTATAACATTATTTTAAACTAATAACTTAACTTTGATTGCTAAAAAAAAGAAAAAAAAAGCCAACTCTATGAACAACTATACACTAACAAACTGGAAATCATAGAAGAAACAGATAAATTCCTGGACACATAAAACTTCCCAAGGTTGAATTGTGAAGAATTAGAAAACCTAAACAGACAAATAATGAGTAATGAGATTGAAGCAGTAATAAAAGGTCTCCTAACAAAACAAACCCCAGCAGCTTATGGCTTTACCAAACATTTAAAGATGAAATACCAATTCTTCTCAAGCTCTTCCAAGAAACTGAAGAGGAGGAGTTACTTTCAAACTCATTATATGAGGCCAACATTAACCTTATACCAAAACCAGAAAAAGATACAACCAAAAAAAAGAAGACTACTGACCAAAATCCCTAAAGAACACTGATGCAAAGATCCTCAACAAAATATTAGCAAACAGAATCCAGCAATATATTGAAAAGATCATTTACTATGATCAAGTGGGATTCATCCTAGGGATGCAAGGATGGTTCAACATACACACATCAATATATGTGATGTATCACATCAAAAGAATGAAGAAAAAAAATCATATGATGATTTCAATAGATGTAGAAAAAGCATTTGATAAAATCCAGCACACCTTCATGATAAAAACACTCAACAAACTAGGTATAGAGGGACATGCCTCAACATAATAAAGGCCACATACAACCAACCCATAGGAATATCATACTGAATGCACAAAAATCGGAGGCCCTTCCTCTAAGATCTGGAACGAGAGAAGGATGCCCACTTTCCAATTTTAGCCAGTGCAATAAGGCAAGAGAAAGCTATAAAGGGCATCCAAATTGGAAAGGAGGAAGTCAAACTACCCCTATTTGCAGATGGCATGATCCTATATATAGGAAACTATAAAGACTCCACCAAACAATTACTAGAACTAAAAACTAAATTCAGTAAAGTGGCAGGATTCAAAATTAACACACAAAAAACAACAGCATCCCTATGTGCCAATAACAAAATATCTGAAGAAGAAATAAAAAAAGTAATCCTATTCACAATAGCTGCCCCAAGAATGAAATGCCCAGGAGAAAATTAAACCAAGGAGGTGAAAGACCTCTACAATGAAAACTATAAAATATTGGTGAAAGAAATTGAAGAAGACACAAATAAATGGAAGGATATCCCCCGTTCATGCATCGGAAGAATCAACATCATCGCAATGTCCATATTACACAAATCAACCTACACATTTAATGCAATACCTATCAATATACCAATGACATTCTTCACAGAAATAGAAAAAAATGATCTTAAAATTTGTGTGGAATCACAAAAGACCCTGTATAGCCAAAGCAGTCTTAAACAAAAAATACAAAGTTGGAGGTATCACACTACCTTAGTTCAAAATATACTATAAAGCTGGGGCCGGCCCGGTGGCGCACTGCTACAGTGTGCCGCTTGGGAAGTGCAGCGGCGCTCCCGCTGAGGGTTTGGATCCCACATACAGACCGGCTGCTCACTGGCTGAGCGAGGTGCGGATGCAACACCGAGGGTTGCGATCCCGTAGCTGGTCCCGGTCCAGTACGGGCATGACACTGAGGGTTGCGATCCGTTGCTGGTCATGAAAAAAGACAAAAAGGAAAAAAAAATATACTATAAAGCTGGAGTAACCAAAATAGCGTGGTACTGGCATAAAAACAGAAAAATTGACCAATGGAACAGTATAGAGAGCCTAGAAATAA
>NW_007735122.1:68858-72160 GCF_000696425.1 Galeopterus variegatus
ACACTGAGGGTTGCGATCCGTTGCTGGTCATGAAAAAAGACAAAAAGGAAAAAAAAATATACTATAAAGCTGGAGTAACCAAAATAGCGTGGTACTGGCATAAAAACAGAAAAATTGACCAATGGAACAGTATAGAGAGCCTAGAAATAAACCCACATATTGACCGCCAACTGATTTTTGACAAAGATGCCAAAAATATACACTGGGGAAAGGACAGCTTCTTCAATAAATGGTGGTAGGAAAACTGGATATCCATAAGCAAAAGACTGAACCTAGACTCCTGTCCCTCGCCATACACAAAAATCAACTCAAAATGGATCAAAAGCCTAAATTTAAGGCTTGAAACTATAAAAACATTAGAAAAACACATAGGGGAAATGCTACATAAAATGGGAGTGAGCATCAGTTTTTAAAAACAAGATTATAAAGGCACAGGCAACTAAAACACAAATACATAAGTGGGACTACATCAAAATAAAAAGCTTCTGTACAGCAAAGGATACAATCAACAAAGTGAAGAGACCACCTACAGAATGGCAGGAAGTGTTTGCAAACTACACATCAGACAACGGACTAATATTCAGAATATATAAGGAACTCAAACGAATCAACAGTGAAAAAACAAATAACCCAATTAAAAATGGGCAAAGGACCTGAACAGACATTTCTGAAATGAAGACATATAAATGGTCAACAGGTGCATGAAAAAATGCTCAACATTACTACTCAAGAGGGAAATGTAAACTAAAACCACAATCTTACTCCAGTTAGAATAGTTATTATCAACAAGACAGAAAACAACAACTCCTGGCAAGAATGCAGAGAAAAGGGAACTCTCCTACATTGTTGATGGGAATGTAAATTGGTATAGCTGTTGTGGAGAGCAATATGGAGGTTCCTTAGAGAACTAAAAACTGAACTGCTTTATGGCCCAGCAATCCCACTACTGGGTATACTCCCCAAAGAAATGAAATCAATATATCAAAGAGACACCTGCACTCCCATGTTCATTGCAACACTATTTACAACAGCCAAGAGATGGAATCAATCTAAATGCCCATTGATGGATGAATGGATAACAAAAACTGTGGTGTACAAACAATGGAATACTATTCAGCTACAAAAATTGAAATCCTGTCATTTGCAGCAACATAGGTAGAACTGGAAACCAGACCATCATATTAAGTAGAGTAAGCCAGGCACTTGACAGCCAAATACCACAGGATCTCACTCATATGTGAAATCTAAAAAAAAAGGTGGTTCTCAATAGAAGTAGAGAGTAGAATAATGGCTACCAGAGAGCAGGAGGGGTGGGGGGCAGGGGAGGAGAAGTGGTAGATGAATGAGTACAAAGCTATCCTATCCACCCTAAGTGAATTAATGTATCATATATGATTGTATTGAAGCAACACACTGTACCCCCAAAATACGTACAAATAAACATTTTTTTTTTAAAAAAGGAGGACTATCTAAATACTGCCTGATCCACGTAGTCCACTCCAGTTCTCAGCTTCAGATGGTCAGGGGTGATGGCTAAAGCAGACACTCAGGAACCAGATTGATCTAGGTTCTTAAGTGCAGGTTCAGTCTCTTATAAGTTGCATAAACTTGTATAATTTTTTTAACCTCCACAAGTTTAGGTTTCCTCGTCTGTAAATAAAAACAATTATGAGATAGAGTGCATAAGGATTTACTGAGTTGATGCATGCAAAGTGCTTTGCATGGTGCTCCAATCATCCTAAGCTCGTCATTCACTCCTGCAACCCATGGAACATTTGTGTGCCAGGGTTGTGCTAGGCATTCAGTATGGCCCTAGGGATACAATGATGAACAAACCAAGTCTAGTCCCTGCCTTGGTGCAGTTCGCAGCTTAGTTGGTGAGACAGACATTAACAAAACAAATAATCATGTAATTATTTGGGATGCCTTCTGAAAGCATTTCCTGAGATGTGGCTGGGTGGTATGGGGGCTACACTGTCTTTTCTAACATGCAACTCTGGGAAGTAGGCACGTTACAATTGAGGAAACCAAGGCCTGGAACAATGAAGAGACAAATCCTGTCAGGATTAGCCAGACAATAAGAAGGGAGACAAATCTAGAGCCAGATTTGCCTAAACTCAAACACTAAATTCTTTCTTCTATACCAGTCTGCCTTGTACTATAGACGAGAACCTTGGCTACTCTTAAGGAGTCTAATCTCTTGCTATTGAATGATTAAGTGACTAAATGAATGAATGGATTAGTGATAAAGCATTAATTGGTTAAAATAGACTAGTCCCCCTTATTCACAGGGAAAACGTTCCATGACCCCCTGTGGATGCCTGAAACTGCAGGCATGCCCTCGGTTGGAACACGTTTCTGTTTGTGTCTTCCACCCACATATTTTAGTGCCTTTTCCATCTTAAGTAAGCACTGATCATGCGCTGTGGCCTCAACTTCTGCAGTTTGAGGTGCGACAGCAAAACTAGCTGAATTTCTTTTTCTTTCTTCACAATTTCAAAGATAGAAGATTCCTTCTTACTGTAGGTCTTAGCAATCCCAGCATATGATTTTCTTCCTTCCTTATTAAGTCGAGAACTTTCAGCTTTTCACGTAAAGGAAGCTCTTTATGGCTTCTCTTTGGCATATGTGAATTGCCAGCATCACCACTCTTGGGCTTTGGGGCCATTATGAAGTAAAATTATGGTGACTTGAACACACACACACACTGTGGCACTGTGACAGTCAATCTGACAACCGAGAGGGCAGCTGAGTGACTAACAGGAGGGAGCAACGACAGTGTGGATACAGGGACAAAGGATAACTCATGTCCCAGGCGGGACAAGCAGGACAGTGCTCAATTTAATACTTAGAGTTGTTTATTTCTGGAACATTCCATTTAATATTTTTGGACCATGGTTGACCATGGGTAACTGAAACCGTGGAAAACAAAACCCTGAATAAAGTGGGACTACATATCAAGACAGACCTCACAGACTAGCAAAGGAGAGTTTTACTTCATCTTAAGCTGAAGTACCCAGAGGTAGCAGAAGCCCTTGTCGATCCCTCAGGGGTGGGAAACAGACATAGGCCAGGGAGAACCTAAGTATTTAGGAGTGTAGTACATGTCTTCAGAATAAATCGACAAATATTTATTTTCTGTGAGCTGGTACCTAAGGAGTTAAAAATAAAGACATGGCTTTTTCTCACCTCCCCACCATCTAGCCCCAGTCAAACTAAAGCAACACTATTAATCAATTTCATATTTGGGGGTCCCATGAAATATTTCATTGTAAATAAAGATTCTGTGCCTTAAAAAAAAA
>NW_007735122.1:72537-73742 GCF_000696425.1 Galeopterus variegatus
AAAAAAAAATTGTTGGAAACCATTGCTGTAAGGGATCAGCTGCCACAAGCTGCCGTATCAGGAAGATGCCTAGATGTCCAGAGCAAAGTGGGGAGGGGGCAGCTGACAGCTGTTGTTTGCTTTAAATGCAATTATTTCTCTTCCAACCACCAGTACCTTCTCACTCATATACATGCCTGCGGAGTGTTTTGGAGTTTACAGAGAGCTTTCACACACAGTATCTCAGCTGATCCCAACAATAAGTCCTCAGAAACAGAAGAAGTGATGCCCTCTCCAATTGGAAGATGTGGAAGCTGAGGTAGCTACAAAAGTGGCAGAGCCTGGGCTTGGACATCCACATCCATCTCTCTCTGAGAGTTGTGCCAGTTTTCCATGGATCTGCCAGTCTTCATGGTAATTTTTCACTGAGCAGATGCCACTTTGCTAGGAAATTCTTCAGAAGAAACACAAGCCAGCCTGGTCTAGGCTGAGACGCATGTGTCTGAATTGGGGACGTGGACCCCGCAAGGAGAAGAGGGTTGTGGGGTTCAGGGGGCACTGCATTTTAGAAACATAACCCCATTATATGAAAAAAAATCCTTGAATCTCTGCTGAATAATGTAACGTGGAGAGGGGAAGTTCAGGTCTAACACACTGAAGAATGTGGCATCTCTGGGAACTATTCTGTCTAGGCAACCTGGCATTTATTATAGCTATGTTTCCACAGGAAGCCAATTTACTAATTCCCTCTGAACAAAATATAGGCAGAATGTTATAGCAGAAAGAGCATTGGATGGGAGTCAGGGTACCTGTTTCCATCTTGCCTCTATCATTAAATACTTGGTATTCTTGGATAGGTCACATTCCTTCCCACAGTCTTTTCTTCATTTGTAACCAAGGTGTCTGCTCTGTCTGTGATTCCAGAAGCCTCCTGCCTTCCTTCTAAGCTTTGATTCCCTTGGCAGTGATTTCCAAACTCAAGTCTCTTTGATCAGAGATGTTTGTCTGAGCTAGATATAAGCTGGTCTCTCCTGGTCCTTGACTGAGTAGGCTTGTGCCTGGACCTGAACTCGGTCATGTGTCATAGAGATATTTGATACAGGTCCTTGGAAAGCTCACTGAACAATTTCTGTATGTCCAATGAGCTCTTTCATTTCCTGCACCTGAGCTAATGAGGAGTCATACAGCCATTCTGTTCAGAAGGTTATCACCTTTCCTCACAGCCC
>NW_007735122.1:74502-79402 GCF_000696425.1 Galeopterus variegatus
GAGCTAATGAGGAGTCATACAGCCATTCTGTTCAGAAGGTTATCACCTTTCCTCACAGCCCGGATCATTTCTTATATGCACAATCAAATGCAGTTACTATAAATCACATGTACCGTCCTACAGTCTCTTTTCTTTTCTTTTTTTTTTTTTCCACTGGGGACCGGGCACTGAGCTCAGAGCAATGACTAACTGTAGGATCAGACTCCTGCTGCCAGGAGGTAAATTAAAATTCCAGGGTTTGAGGTGGCTTTGCTCTCCCTGATGGGTAGAAAGAGAAGGGTCTAAAATGCAATTAATATACCCTTCCTTACATACCTTCCCCAGGTTTCTCTGAGTAGGAAGACAGCTTTAGATGAAGAGAAAGGGGTCACAGGGTAAAGTGGTGAAGTTACAAGGACACAGGGACTGTTCCCACATGCTCTGTTGGTGGAGTCTATACTGGGGCAACATCACTTAGAAAATAACCTGACTTTGAGTAGCAAGAGCCTGAACACTTGTCATGCCACTTGACCTGGTAATTCTACTTCTATTAATCTGTGCTAAGGACCTTGCCAGAAATGTAAATAAAGCTTTAAGCACAAGCATGTTCATCATAGAGCTGCTTATTATAATAGCAAATATTGGAAATAATCTAAATGTCTGATCTGGGGTTGGTTATGTATATTGTGACTCATCCATATGGGATGGAACATTCAGTAGCAATTTAAAATGTTTATGAAGTTATTTTCATGGCATGGTTAAATACTTACGATGTAATGTTAAGCAAAATCAAACAAAACAAATTTTGGAAAAAATTATCAATAATATTATGTAAAGATAAAAAAAAATGCTTAAGAGATATCCTGGGAAGAAATACATCAACATGTTAACAGTAGTTGAATGCTCAGATGGAAAAAAATTTGCTTGAATTTTTCAATTTTTTCTAATGATCATGTAAGGCTTTTATAATTAAAAATGAGAGGATAAAATTAAAGAAAACTAAATAGCTATCTTCTTCCTTGAAATCGTGAATGCTCTGGACTGATCTATGTTGGGACTTCGGGTCTATAGTTTGGCCTAAAGGCAGCAGGCTTCTGGCTCTACCACAACCAGACCAGAAGAGCCCTGGATTTAAAGGCTGGATAAAGATGGTGTCTGGCAGTAGGTGTTATTCTGAAAGCTACAGTATCATCTTTTCTGAGAAGCCTTTTCTGGCTCAAGTCAGGCACCTCTTTATGCTTCCTGGTCTGTCACATGGATCATCTGTGCTTTACCATTTAAAGGATTTTGTGGCATTTTAAGAATGTGGCAAGGAGGAATCTTACAGATCATTTAGCTCATTAATTCTTTCATTCATTCTAAATAACATTTCTTTTGCTCTATGTTAGGCACTGGGGATTCATACGACATGGTCTTTCCTCCAGAGCAGTGGGTGGGGGCTTTCCTTGGCACCCAGCCAGTGCCCACTAAATACTTGATCAATGAATGGATGAATCATGCTCTGATGGGTGTCATGTAGGTGCTATGTGACCTTGAGGGAAAGACATGCAACACAGTTCAGGGTTGGTAGTGTACAAGACATGACTTCTGAAGGGTGCCCCATTCTACTAAGTGGTTCATATATAACAGAACTTGGTGAGAGTCCAACGTGCCTCTGTCACAGTGCTGAGATTTGAATGCTGGCCTTAGAACTCTTAGCTCTTTCCATTACATATAAGCCTGGAGACACCGTCAAGACCCAACCCAGGAGGTCCATCATCTGGGGAGCCTTTCATGGCTCCTTCCCTCCCTATGTTTCCCCAGCTGCAGAGGGTCAGGTGGCCCTCCTCAGGGGTCCCACAGTCCCCTGTGCTTACTGCATCATGGCACCTAATGCCCCATAGTGGAATTGCTGCTGATAGCCTGACCTCTACCTACAGCACACCCCTTCAGTGCAGGATTCATCTTGTTCTCACTGTGTACTTACTTAGTGCCTAGCCCAGAACCCATGCTCAGTAACGATTGTCTGAAAGATTCCTAATTGTTCCTGTTTAATGCCAGTGAAATAAACATGAGTATTGTAACTATTCTGATGTTGTTTTAAAGCTTAGCTTTCCAGACAGATTGCTCCCATTGGGGCTGACTCCTGTCCTGCTGGCTACGTGGGGTTCTGAGGCATGATCATCCTTGGGCACTTCCATCTTTTGCCCTGAAAACCAACCATCACCTCCGTTCCAGAGGTCATGCTTCACCTGCTAAACTCAACTTCCTTTCAATGATCTTGCCACATGTGTTCATTTGGTCCAGCTTCTTCCACTCTGCCCTCTTCCATGGCAGATGCCTGGGTCATGCTTGACTATGTCTTGGGATGTGAAAGATGATGATGGAGCTGTTTGTGCTTGGATGACCTGGACCTGGAGGGTTGTGTTCTTTCATTCCATTCTCCTTCTCTAACTTAGCAGGGACTGCCCCATCTTCCTCCTGACATGGTTCTTATGATCACTCCTGCTCTACCACTTACATGAACTCTGTCTTCAGCCTAGGCCAAAAATACTAGCAGGAAGTTGGCCTGGGAAAAGCGGCTGAGGAAAGAGCAGAACTGGGAGGAGTGGGGGCTTGGAGTCAAGCAAACTGAGTTTGCATCCCCATCAGCTGTGAGAAAGTGACTGCTGTGCAGCCATGGTTTTTACCAACTGGCTTCTGTTTACCCTTTGTTTTTGGTAATGGTTCCTTAACTTTTCCTTGGGGACTGTTCTCTGCCACACTGTGCATCAGGGTGGAGCATGTGACCCATCTAGTCAGCACACAGTGCAGGGCTCTGGGAGGGACATGGCACCCTCAGAATCAACAAGAAAAAATGGAAATTTTGAGAGTACTTTGGGGACTAAGAACCTCAGTTTTTCCTATGGGTCCTGAACTAAGAGAACTGTAGGGGCTGCAGTTGTTGCTGTCACCCTGAAACTTAAGACTGAGAGTAGCCCAGCAGGAGGTGGAGCAAAGAGAGAAAGAGTCAGGGTTCCAACGGGAGTTACCATCAGACATCTCAATAGAGTCAGGGTCCAACAGGAAATTGATGATTCCCATGAACTAGATGATATGAGGAATAAAGGGGCCATTCATTGTGGGCAGGGGTGCAGGATGCCCAACCACACAGTGCAAAAATGTTGCAATGACCTAGGCCCAGGAACAGTGTCACTGACTCAAAGTCCAAAGGGACGTGGGAGGGAGTAGTTATCAGATCCTATAAGGACAGGACATGTAGAGAGGGCCTCCTTGAGAAAATTAGTGATCATGGATTGAGGGACATTGCCAGCTTGGAGTGACCTTGTAGGAAAGGGTCCAGGAGGATAAATACCCTGACTTCACTTGGCTCCTCCCTCCAAATTTGTGTTGGAGTTTCCCGTCGGCAAACCCAACTGGAAGCCAGGGGTCACAGGAACCCTGCTGATGTGGTCCAGACGGTAGGCTCCCAAGACAGAGTGCAGGGAGCAGAGGGCTAGCAAGTGGATCTGGAAGGGCAAAGGGAAACGATCTGGCACAAGTTCCGAATCCAGCCCTACCCTAGAATGCTCAGCTTACTTGAGAGAGTAAATCTTCCTTTTCATAAATCAGTTGTCCTGGGTTTTCTCTCATCGGGAGTTAATTGAATATTAATTAATACAGCGGCTTAACTGAGCATCGGTTTCTTCCTTTGTAATTTTAAAAAATGTTTTTCTTTTATTGTGGTAAAGAATGCATAGCATAAAATGTGCCATTTAACCCTTTTTAAGTGTACAATTGAGTATTAATTACATCCACAATGTGCAACAGAAACTATCCATTAAGCAATAACTTCCCATTTCTCTCTCCCTTCAGCCCCTGTCTTCATGAATTTCCATATTCTAGATATTTCATGTAAGTGGAATCATTCAATATCAGAACTATTCTCTCTGGCTTATTTCACCTAGCATGCTGTTTTCAAGGTTCACCTATGTTTTATCAAAATTTCATTCCTTTTTATGGCTAAATAATATTTCATCATGGTTTGCGTGTGAGTGTGTGTGTGTTTCACAATTTGTTTATCCTTTCATCTCTTGATGGACATTTGGGTCATTTCTACCTTTTGGCCATTGTGAATATTGCTGCTGTGAACTCTTCTTCTGCATTTTAAATGTTTACCATTAGAAGATGTCCAAAGGAGCCAAGAGGCTGATGGTAAGTAAATGCATGTTTTGTGGAGTGACTTACAGTGGTGGTTAGAGACACTGCCATTGAGAGTCAGTGCCTACTCAGGGGCCAGTGTCTTTTCAGGCTGGCCCCCAAGCAGCCTGTGCAGAAACAAAGGAGGTGAAGGAGAAAAACTATTGATTTCTGGAGTGTGGAGGCCTACAGACTTTGGGTGTTGTTTTTAGAAATACCAGAAGCCCATAGTAACCTAGTAATTAGACTGGCACTGTCGCCAGTGTTTTTTAATGGTTGAGTGATCAGAAGTTTTTTTTTCTTTTTTCTTTTCTCCCTCCTGTCAACTCTGGCTGATTAGAAAGGCATATGAGTCTTTCCTTACACATAATTTTCTAAGTATGAAGTGAGAAATTGAACTGAACTCAATTACGGCAGCCGATCTAATGTACTTAATTGCACACAGGAGCTAGGAATTTGAAAGGTTCCTCGGCAGATGGGGGTGAGCAAAGTGAACTTTGAGTTATTGATATCACATCTACTTGTGGGTGTGCACGTGGCCCCCAACCCCCCACACACATTTGTGTGTACACATTGATGAAATGCAGATGCTGTAAGATCATGTCCTCTGAGATGGTGGCACTTCCTCTGAGAGTTTAGCTTATGAATTTACAACTGCTTTCAAGTACTAATTTAGAAGCCTGCATGATTTTTTTTTTTCCCCTTTTTGTCTTTTATTCGTGTCCGGCAACGGATCGCAACCCTCAGTGTCGCGCCCGCACCG
>NW_007735122.1:81842-82298 GCF_000696425.1 Galeopterus variegatus
GGAACAAATAAAACCATTTAATTTGCCATGTGCTCTTCCAGGCTTTTCCCATGCATATCCATAATTTTTACATAATTGTAACTTTAATTATTGTACAGATATAGTTAGTATTCTTTTAGGTTTTGTTTTTATCAAAGTAATAAGTACATATTTAAAAAAGTCAAATAGTATAAAATACATGTCTTAGAAAACAGAAATCCCCTGGCCTTTCTCTGTGTTTTCTTTTCTTTTTTTCTTTTGTCTTTTGTCTTTTTCCGTGTCCGGCAATGGATCGCAACCCTCAGTGTTGCCCCCCTACCGGACCGGGGACCAGCAACGGGATTGCAACCCTTGGTGTTGCTCCCGCGCCTCGCTCAGCCAGTGAGCGGGAACCGGTCTGTATGTAGAATCCGAAACCTCGGGCGGGAGCACCGCTGCGCTTCCCAAGCGGCGCACTATCCAGTGCGCCACCGGGCT
>NW_007735123.1:0-6220 GCF_000696425.1 Galeopterus variegatus
TCTACTCTCTATTTCTAAGAGTTCAACTATTTTTTAGCTCCCACATATGAGTGAGAACATGCAGTATTTAACTTTCTCTGTTTGACTTATTTCACTTAACATAATATCTTCCAGGCTCATGCATATTGCTGCAAATGTCAGGATTTTATTCTTTTTTATGGCTGAGTAGTATTCTATTGTTTATAGGTACCACGTTTTCTTTATCCATTCAACTACTAATGGACACCTAGGTTGATTCCTTATCTTGGCTATTGTGAATAGCGGTCAATGCAGCACTTTTATACAGTTAAAATTACAATGGCAAAGTTTAAAAAATCTTCTACAAGAATTATGTTGATTCAATTCAGGATGTAGTAAAAACAAGTGGACTAAAAGGATAAGCCCACAGAAGAAAGAATATAAATAGTTCGAAGAATCAAATCCAAGTGTTAAAAGTGGAAGGATGCACCACAATCCATAGAATTAAGTACTAGGAAGAAGATAGACAAATTAGACTGCAACTATATAAAATGACTCTGTCAAAGTATCAATAATAAAAAGGCAAGTTTGAGACTGGAAAATAATGGTTTGCATTTCTATGTCAGTAAGTGTGTTATGGTCTTTAATAGCTGGTATTGAAAACAATATCAAAATGGGCAAAATTTATAAACTTCTACTTTGTAGAAGAGTTATAAATGATCAGAAAACATATGGAAAATGTTCAGACTTCCTAATAACCAAAGAGGTTAAAAATAAAATGGACAATAGATGCTAATTCTACATATAAAATCAGTAAGAATATTATTTCATGATTATTCTCCTTTTTGGCCATAAAAAGTGAGCAACACACTCTTACCTATCATAGAGAATATAAATAATACAAAATTTCAGGATATAAATATTTTCCTGACCATACACATATACACAGGGAAAAGGTGAAAAGAGATAAAATAAAGTTGGTAATTAAAAAAAAAAATCTTATGTTTTTTCTTTATTGTACACGTTGATGGGGTACAACATGTTGTTTCAGTACATGCATATACTGTATAATGATCTAATCAGCATAGTTAGTATATCTATCACCTAAGCATTTATCATTTCTTTGTGGTTATAACATTCAGGATACTGTTTTCTGGTTATATTGAAATACACAATACAATATTTTTGGCTGTCTTCAGCATAGGGCACCAGAACTTCCTCTTCCTTTCTAACTTAGTGACTTTGTACCAGTCTACCAGCCTCTCCTCAGCCCCCTCCTCACTCCCTTTCGCTGCCTCTGGTAACCACTATTTCTCTCTTTTAAATTTATTTATCTTAATGGGCCCATGATAATTGTGTATATTTATGATGCACAATATGATAAGTGGGTACATTCATACTGTGTGCAATGATCATATCAGGGTGTTTAGTCTACCTATCACCTGAAACATTTGTTTTAGGAACATTCAACATCATCTTGACTAGCTATTTAAAGACACACAGTACTTTGTCATTAACTGTAGTGTCCCTATATTACTACAGAACCTTAGATACCATTCTTCCCCTCTCTCTGCCTCTGGGCAGTGGACAGGGACTGCTAGGCAGTCCTGCAGTGGAGTGACCCAACTAGCTGATCTTTAAGATCATTAATTTGAATTCTTTTTCTGGCAAGTTGGCAATTTCTGGTTCTTTGGGATAAGTCACTGGAGCATTATTATTATTATTATTTTGGTGGTGTTATGCTACCTTGTTTTTTCATGTTTCTTGTTTCTCTGCATTGATATCTGTACATCTGGGGGAACAGTCCCCTTTTTGAGTTTTGTAGAGTGACTTGCACGGGGAAAGACTTTCATCTTCAAGTGTGTCTGGGATGTCAGTTTGGTAGTGTGCAATGGCTTTGTTCCAGATGGATGCAGTAGTGTAGACTCTGTGTAGTTGATTCAGCCATAATCCACTTTTGCTATGTCTGTTAGTGATTCAGCAACCTATATTTTGGAGGTTTATGACAGTGGTGTTACAGCTTTGCTGGGGGAGGTGTTGCTGTGTCGTTCACGGGCTGGGGGTATACACACGTACGCTGTGAGTCAGTCATCTCAGGAGCTGGATCACTGGGGATGCAGTTGCTGTGTTGATTCTCAACCTGGGGGTGTGGGTGTATGGCATATTAAGGTCTCTGGGACTGGTTTGACAGTGGCAGGGTCACCTTTCTGCTTTTCTGACAAGGAGTGGGTCTGACAGCATCACATCAGCCAAGCTGTTTCTCACTCAGATGCATGAGAATGCAGTGGCTGAAAGACTCAATGGTGGGTCTTCTACAGTTGTGACAGCCAAGCTCTTTCTCTGAGACAGGGTCATGGGTGCACTTTGGCTTGGACTGCTGAGTGTGGGTCTGCCAGTGGCCTTTCTGTTGTTCCACTTCTTGGGACTTGATGTGAGGTCATGCTTCCCTCTTTGGTTCAGGAGCTTGACTTCCAAGTGTGTAGCTGCTGAGCTGTTTCTCAGGAAGTGGTTAAGGCCACTAGGTGGGGCCGCAGTGAAGTGGCCCATCCAGATACTTCTGGGTGGTTGGTGGGGCAAGTAGGCAGGGCTGCAGTAAAGTGACCTGTCCAGCTGCCTCTGTCTGGTGGGTGGGGGCCACTAGGCAGGCCTGGAATGAAGTGACCCATCTAGCTGCTTTTTGGTGGTAGGCAGGGCTGACTAGGCAGGCCTACCATGAGGGGGCCAGTGAAGCTGCTTCTGAGACTGTTGGCAAAGCTGCCAGGCAGGAGTGTTTAGGACAGAACCAACTCGCTGCTTCTCATCATCATGCGCAGTAGGTGCTCAATAAATATGTACCAAAAAGCAAATGAATCTAGAGGCTTGAAGCTATCAAGTAAAACACAAAAGAAAGCAACTGACAAACAAAAATCATGATTAAATCGAGTGGCGATACATGACATAGAATATTAAATACATTTGTCTGTATTATCAAAGTAAGAATTTCACCAAAATTTACAGATAAGAATATTTTATTGAGGACTATGACAATTGAAGAGAGATACTTAACTAAATTCTGCTAAGACAAATTTTAGGCAGCAGGGTTTTTAAGTGTTGGGGTGAACTAGTGGATAAGTACTGGGACATGTTAGTGGGGGACATTAATCAAGGGGATGTGTCTAGCACATTGAGCACATTGGTGCCTCTTCAAGTGTGGCTTGTACTTTTCCACAGAGACTGGGAGAGAGGAATCCTGTCTCCTTTGATGTACCTTTCAAATAAATGGTTTCTAGATTATTGATAAAGGCATTTTGGGGGTTGTCAGGTTGGCAACTGGTTTATAGAAGATTTACACATATTTCAAAGGTAGAGAAATAATTTACATTTTCAAGTTTTCTAAGTAAATGCTCTAAGAAAAGGGAGGCCAGGGACCTACAGTCAGGAAAAAAACTTGTCTAAAGTTTAGTCAAACTAAGGGAAATGTTAAGGCTATCTTGGTCAGTAACTGAAAGAACAGTATACCATCGCTGATACTTCTTACCCCAGGAATTTAAATGTGCTTCAACTTTAGGAAATCTAGTTCCACTAATGCATCATCGAAATGTATCTAAGCAAGTTCAATAGAAATAGAAATGTATTTGATAATTTTTAAAAAAATATTTTATGGTGCCTTTATTTTTTCTACATTTCTGCTTTCTGATTCATTTGGTACTTCTAACTTTAGAAAGATGATTTAGCATAATTCTGTATTTTAGGGTTACAGTGCACATTCTTGATAATAGGTTATTTTTTCTAAATTATTAATTTTTAAGTTGTCAAATAAAAATTGTATATATTTACTGTGTAGAACTTGATGTTTAGATATATTAGATCATTTTAAAGAGCTATCTGCACATGGTGGTGTGTGAATATGTGTGTGTATGTGTCAGAGGGAGAGATGCAGAGACTCAAACTGGAGAAATGAAGCTATATCTTTAAATGGATAAATATTACTGATTTTTAAATGTGAGATAACATTCAATTGAACATGGGAACATTAAGAAATGACAATTAATGAACATGCAGAGGATGGTTGCCAAGAATGATTCAAAGAAATATATAAAATGTAAAAAAAGGTAGGAGATGTAAGCATGATGAAGCATCATGAATTATTTGAGTGTATATACCACATAACATAAAACTACTCAGCCATAAAAAAGGATGACATTCTGCCATTCACAGCAACATGGATGAACTGAGAGAAAATTATGTTAAGTGAAATAAGCCAGGCAGAGGAAGAGAAATATCATATGTCCTCACTCATTAGTGGAGCTAAAAATAAAAATAAATAAAGAAAGAAAAGATAAAAAGAAACAGCAATTGCAATAATACCTTGAACTTTTGAAAAGAGGGAACAGAACTGTGGTTATTAGTGGTGGTGTTGGAAATAAATTGTAATGTAGGGGGGGCATAGAATATAAGTAGTAGAATTGTAGAAAAATATAACCTTAATGTACACAGTCTTGTAACAATGCATAAGCAATGCACCTTATCAGTGGCCATGACAAGGGTCAGGCCCGAGCACACTAAACAATGCATAAGCAACGCAGCTTATCAGGGGCCGTGACAAAGATCAGGCCCGAGCACACTAAACATTAATAGCCCCCACTGGTTCCAGGAAATAGCTGGTTCAAAGCCAGGCCCCAGGGAAGGTAAACAATTGAGAAATGCACTAAAGGGGTGCCAGCCTGCTAAAACCCACCTGTAAACCCAAAAGGCACCGGCTGAAGCCCACCTGTAAATTTAAAAGCATCACAGATAACCAACAGTTGATCCTATCACAATATCTGTTCAAAAAAACTGTATAAAAGCTGCTTGCATTGTGAATTTGGGGCCGCTCCTGTCCGGAAAACGGGGTGACCTCCAGCATGCCGGAAATAAAAACCTCTTGCTTGTGCATCGATCTCTGCCTCCTGGTCTTTGCGAGATGAGCCTTCCCGTCAAGTTAAGATTCGTGCTTTTGGGCCCGTCTTACATTTTGGTGCATTATCCAGGAAACGGCTTTCTCTAGGACCCGGAGACTAGAGAACGGAGGGATTGCTCTAGAGCAGGTACCATGGTTGTCTCTGTCTGTCTGCGTCTGTCTTTGAGTTTTCTCTGTTGTTTACTGTAATCTGGTTTTGGGTTTCTCGGTGGCTCCAGGACGGAAACACCAATCTGGTTTTGGATTCTCTGAGGCTCCTAGGTGGAGTCATTGGTCTGTAGCGGCTATAGCAGCAGGTAGACGTACCAGCATGCTGCAGCCACAGGAATCCTGGAGGATGCTCCAGACTCCTCTGTAGGAGACGAATGTGTTCTCCTCCACGGGAAGATCTCTAAGAAAGAGACCCCTCCTGAGTTCTTCTGATAATCTGGTTGTAGCACTCATGGCAGGAGTGTATCAGTGTTTTGTATCTTGTCTGTGTGATTGCGTGTGTGTGGGGACTGACGACTTTCTGGGGCGACATGGGACAGACTGTCTCAGCTCCTTTGAATCTGACTCTGTAATACTGGACTGACGTGAAAGCCAGGNTGTTCACCACCGAGGAGAAACAACAAATCCTCCTGGAGGCTCAAAAGAACGTTCCAGGGGAAGATGAGCGACCTACCCTCCTCCCTGATGTTATAGATGCAGGATCCTTGTTGACCAGACCAAATTGGGGTTTCAACTCGGCAGAAGGTAGGGAGCATCCATACGGATGGGGTTTCAACTCGGCAGAAGGTAGGGAGCACCTGAACATCCATCACCAGGCTCTAATGGCAGGTCTCCGAAGGGCAGCAAAATGCCCCACCAATTTGACTAAGGTAAAAGAGGTAATCTAGGGGCCCAATGAGGCTCCATCAGCATTTTTAGAGAGACTCATAGAGGCATTCCGTCAGTTTACCCCGTATGATCCCAATGGTAAAGAGCACAAAGCTACTGTGACAGTTGCTTTTATTGACCAGTCTCATAGAGGCATCAGGGAAGAAACTGCAGAAGCTTGAAGGGTTACAAGATAAGTCATTAAGGAAATTAGTGCAGGTGGCTGAAAAGGTTTATCATAATAAAGAGTCAGAAAAAAAAAGTAAATAAAAAGGGAAAGGCGCCAAGAAAGAAATTTTCACAAAATTCTGGCCACTGTAGTCAGGGAAACTAGGGAGCCCAGTAAGACAGTACCAGGCAACAGGAAGGGACCCCTGGCAGAGGATCAATGTGCGTACTGCAAGGAAAAAAAAAAACTGGAGTCCTGTAAAAGGCCTGTAGCATATCTGTCTAAAAAAACTAGAC
>NW_007735123.1:6949-9200 GCF_000696425.1 Galeopterus variegatus
ATGGGTCCTCATCTATTTTGTTGGTTAACATCCCTGAGCCAGAAAAGCCCAAGTTTAAATACTCAGTGGAGGACGTAGCAGTGATCTCAAGGGACTCTAATAACTACTTTGATCAAGAAACAGGGCATTGACATGCAGCATCAGGCAAGCCTATCTTGCCACAAGAACAAGCCCGTGCCATGATCAAACAAATGCACCAATGGACTCATCTGGGAGTAAACAAATTGGTCCAGACTGCCCTAAGGACAAAATATCACATCATAGGGCTGAGACAGTTAGCAGAACAGATAGTTTATAAGTGTGTGCCATGTCAAAAGGTAAATGCTTGTAAGAATACCACGAGACCTGGCAAAAGACCCAGGGGAGACAGACCTGGGGTATATTGGAAAATAGACTTTACAGAGATCAAGCCAGGTAAATATGGTTACAAGTATCTCCCAGTTTTTGTAGACACCCTCTCTGGATGGGTAGAAGCATTCCCAGCAAAGCAGGAAACAGCCACTGTCGTGGTCAAGAAAATCCTGGAAAAAATCTTCCTATGCTTCGGGGTACCCAAGGTAATTGGGTCCGATAATGGGCCCGCCTTCATTGCCAAGGTAAGCCAGGGAGTGGCCAGACACCTAGGGGTCAATTAAAAATTACCTTGTATCTACAGACCCCTGAGTTCAGTGCAGGTAGAAAGGATGAACAGAACTCTAAAAGAGGCCCTGACTAAATTAACCATGGAGACTGGCATAGACTGGGTGATGCTCCTTCCCTTGGGCCTGTTTAGAGCTAAGAACACCCCCTCCTGGTTCAACCTGACCCCCTTTGAAATTCCCTATGGTGCCCCTGCCCCCTTGACTTTACTGGGGGATGCTTTTAAACCCACTTGCCTCAGTAACAGTGACTTATATGCCAGGTTAAAAGGACTCCAAGCCGTACAGAAAGAAGTTTGGACACAGCTGGCAGCTGTGTTTCTCACCAGTTCCAGGTTGGGGATGCAGTATGGTGACAACGTCCCCAATCTCTGGAACCCTGTTGAAAGGGACCTTGCCTGATGCTCCTGACAACACCAATGGCTGTGAAGGTAGACGGGATCTCCACTTGGAGCCAGCACCACCAGAGGACCAAGAATCAAAAGACGCCACCTGGAAAGTCCAGGGTTCCAAGGAGCACCCCTTAAGACTGAAAATTGTTTGGACAGTCTAAGTGTTGTAAGATGAAAACTCTCTTGCTTTTCTTATGCCTAAAGATCTTTTCCTGGGGCCCAGGAGCTAGCAGTCCACATACCCCTTCCTCACACAGACAGCTGTGCAACTGGACTCTTAACGTGAACAAGTGGTCTGGTGACACATATCTGTTTCCCCCTCAGGGAGGGTGGTGGGCATGTGCTACCGGAATTACACCCTGTGTTAGCTCAACGGTCTTAAAAGAAACCCAGGATTTTTGTGTTTTAGTTTAGCTGCTGCCTCGGTTCGTTTACCATCCTTACGAGGAACTATTATCTCATTGGGATAGAAGTGATAAAAACTATCAGACTAAAAGAGAGCCTTTAAGTATTACACTCTCTGTCCTCCTAGGCCTGGGATTAGGAGCAGCTGGGGCAGCAACAGGAGCCTCAGCTCTAGTTATTCAGCATCAGAATTACCAAGGCTTACAGGCAACTATCGATGCTGATATTAAAGAAATAAAAAATTCTATTACCAAGTTACAAGAGTCCCTCACTTCCCTCTCTGAGGTGGTCCTACAAAACAGAAGGGGACTAGACCTCTTGTTCCTTCAGCAGGGTGGGCTCTGTGCCACATTACAAAAAGAATGTTGTTTTTATATTGACCATTCAGGAGTTATTAAAGACTCCATGGCCAAAATTAGAGAAGGCTTGGCCAAAAGAAAAAGAGAAAGAGAACAAGAACAGGGATGGTTTGAATCCTGGTTCAACTCCTCCCCTTGGCTCACAACTCTTGTGTCCAGCTTATTAGGACCGTTAATTATTTTAGTGATGATTTTAACTCTTGGTCCCTGCATTTTAAATCATCTAGTGGCTTTCATTAAAGACCGTATTGGTACCGTCCAAATTATGATGCTAAGACAACAATACCGAGAACTAAATCAATAGGGACAAATATTTCATGATTGAAATATGCACCAGAAGAATAAGGGGGAAATTGTTGGAAATAAATTAAAATGTAGGGGTGACATAGGATATAAGTAGTAGAATTATAGAAAAATATAACCTTAATGTACGCAGCCTTGTAGCAGTGCATAAGCA
>NW_007735123.1:9755-18829 GCF_000696425.1 Galeopterus variegatus
TAAATGTAAAAAAAGGTAGGAGATGTAAGCATGATGAAGCATCATGAATTATTTGAGTGTATATACCACATAACATAAAACTACTCAGCCATAAAAAAGGATGACATTCTGCCATTCACAGCAACATGGATGAACTGAGAGAAAATTATGTTAAGTGAAATAAGCCAGGCAGAGGAAGAGAAATATCATATGTCCTCACTCATTAGTGGAGCTAAAAATAAAAATAAATAAATGAAGAAAAGATAAAAAGAAACAGCAATCGCAATAATACCTTGAACTTTTGAAAAGAGGGAACAGAACTGTGGTTATTAGTGGTGGGAAAGAAGGAAGGAGAGGGAAGTTATAAAGAAATTAAAGTGTCACAAAGGTTGATAACAATGTATAAACGTGAGTATACTAATTATCCTGATCAGCACATATTGTACACAGGTACTGATATTCAAATCTGTACACCACAAATACATATAATCAATTGTTTCAATAAAAAAAATAATGAAAAAACATATTATTTGTTAAAAAGCTTTTGAGGTGCAGAGCCTTCAAATCTCTGAAGATGCAGCCCTGGGTGGGTCCTTTGTCATCTATTTCAACCAAATCCATAGGGCAGTTCTCAAATTTTAGCCATGTATAAGATTCACCTGGAGGGCTTATTGAACACAAAAGGTTGGACCTGACCCCTAGAGCTTCTGACTTAGTAGATCTGGGATAGAGGCCAAGAATTTGCATGGCTAACAAGCTCCCAAGTGATGCTGATCCTGGTAATCTGGAGACAACACTTTGAGAACCATTGGTCTTGTTTGTGTTCATAGTAGTTGAGTCTAATGAAAGTTTTCCCTCCACTGTGCCCCTCCCCACTCCCAGCCCTCATGGGATGCCCCACTCTTTCAGATGGCATCATGGAAATGCATGGTTTCTCCTGTATCTCCAGGAGACCCAAATCATTTGCCTTAGAAACACTGGGAGCTTATTTCAACTTTTCAGGACCTTTGGCACTGAATTCTCAGAGCACCTCATTAAATAAATTGTTCTATTTTCATTGTACTCTTTAAACAATTACCATCCCTTAGGGTAGAAAGAGAATAATAGACAGAAACTTTCTGCCACTCCTGTCTCCCAGGTGTGAAAGCTGAATTTATTTCCTCCAACTATTCCTTCTTTACCTGGTATATTCAAGCATTTGCAGTCATGCAGGCAACAACATTATTCTGGAGATTTAAAAAGTTCCTTTACCTTTTAAAAAAAAATGTCTCCCAAGGCTCCTTAAGGTACTTCCTTACTTGTTGTCTTTCCTACACAGGGTTTACTTTCAAAGGTAGGAGTTTCTCCCTTACAGATGTGTCAGGGACCCCCAATAGACTTGACCCTCAGAATCCCAGTGTAACAAAAATGAAATGCATGAGAAAGCTCCCTATTTCTAGGAAGAGAACGCAGTCATTAGTGATTTTGGTAATATAAAATCAAGTACTTAGAAGAATGGAAATGTCTGTTATAATTTGGGGGGTACATAAGGTCACTGCAGACCTCAGAGGGAGCTATTGTGATGGAGGTGGAATGAATCCATGTAACTTAGGCTGAGGAGAGAGTGAACAGTGTAGAAATGGAAGCATTAAGTACAGATGATTTTTCTAAAAATTTGGAGAAATCCCCAAAGGGAAAAATGAGGCTATGAGTGAGTTTCACTTTTATCGAAAGATATGGGAATGCATTTTATTGTATCAGAAATGCATGTAATTACACTGTGTGCAATGTATTTAACTACAGTGTGCAGACATTGGAATATACAGGTAAAGAAGGGATAGTCATGGTGTCAGATCCCTGAGAAGCCGAGAAGGGATGAGATCTGTGCTCAGGGGAGGTTTTCAAAGAGGTAATCACTAATAAAATTGTTATATAAATAGGTGTTTATTTGCAAGGGTGGTTAATGTTGCGTGATTATAGAGCCCAGTGCAAGCACTGAGGACTTTCACTGAGAGTAATGAGAGTCAATGAGTGGGATGAGCATCTTATAAATAAAAACAAAAGGATAATGGGTAGCATTCAGCCAAGCATCGTTTTGTCTTTTTAACTCCCAGCCCTGTAAGTAGGAAATTCTCTTTCCATTTTTACAATTAATTGATTTTTACTGCCATCCGTGCAGACCTGTGAAGGCCAATTCAATATATTTGACCTCTGAGATAATAGCACCTATGGGATATTTTCTGAGCTTCCCAACTCAGACTTCCTAGGTTAACCTGATGTTTTATTCTCCCTATAATATTACCTTTCCTACTATTCCGGTATCTTTGAAGGATGACACCATCAACTCTGGCACGCATGGGACTGTTCCACTCCACTGGCTCTCAACTAAGGTGATTTGGCCCCCTATGGTACAAATGGCAATGTCTAGAGTCATTTCTGTTTGGCACTACTCAGTGCTGGTGTCTACTAAGTCGAGACAAGGCATGCATGCTGGTAAACATCTTACAATATGCAGGACACCCCAAAACAAATAACTAACCAGCTCAAATTGTCAATATTGTTGAGATTGAGAAACCTTGGTTTAGATTATTGAGGAATCTTATTAAATTTATTATTTTAGGAGACCCTAGCCATTCACTATTATTTTATAATAATGTTGGAAATATCTGAAATAAATCTCACAATCTTTCTCCATTATTTTCTTCAGCTTCAACTTAAAAATTTTTTTTGTTTTGATTGCACATATTCATGCAATCATGGGTACAGGGTTATATTTCAACACATGAATACACATGAATATAATGTGTCCTGATCAAATCGGGGTAATTAGCATATTAATCATTGGAAAAATTTATTATTTCTTTGTGATGAGAGCATTTGAGCTCCTCTTTTCTAATCATTTGAGAGCATACAATAAATTGTTAACTATAGATGCCTAGCACTACTAAAATGAGAAGTCAGACTTATAAAGTAGACAGTGGAACTGTGGTTACTATAGGCTGTGAAGAGGAGGGTTTGGGGGTGATAGGGAGAGGTTGGTTAATGAATTCAAAATTACAAGCTAGATAAGAAAATAAGTTCTAGTAGTCTACTTCAACTTTTTGTTGTGGTTAAATATATATAACATAAATTTTACCATTTTGAACAGTTTAAAGTATACAGTTCTGTACACTTGGCATGAAACATATTCACACTGTTGTGCAGCAATCACCCCCATCCATCTCCAGAACTTTCTCATTTTCCCACACAGAAACCCTGTCCCCATTAAAAACTCTCTTCGCATCTGCCTCCCCATCCCCTGGCACCTGCCACTCTACTTTCTGTGTCTATAGGTTTGACTACTGCATGCACTTCATATGAGTGCAATCATACAATATTTGTCCTTTTGAGACTGGCATACTTTACTTAGCATAGTATCTTCAAGGTACTCCTTCAAGGTGTCAGAATTGCCTTCTTTTTCAAAGGCTGAATAATATTCCATTGCATGGATAGACTACATTTTGTCTTTCCATTCATTCATTGATGAGCACTTGGTATGCTTTGACATTTTGTTTATTGTGAATAATACTGCTGTAAGTACAGGTGTACAAATATCTGTTTAAGTCCCTGCTTTGTGCTACTTTTTAATTTTTTAAAAATACATCCAACAATCAAAATGTTTTTATTGGTTCACCTCTTTTATTTCCTTTCTCCCCCACTGGAATATAAGAGACATGAATAGAAGGTTTACTTCTTCACAACCACGCCCCCAGCACCAACAACATAGTAGTTTCTCAACAAATACTTCTTGTATAAATTGAACTGGTACATCAGTTTTCCAGAAGGCTAAGACTGAAAGAGACTAGAAATAAAATAAATAGAACAGATCCTCTTCTTACCCCTACTTCTCCTCCCCTCTACCCAAAATACCACTGAGGAAGGCCCCCTGATCAGTAAATTTTAGTTAACTAGTCTTCTTAAGGCCTCAATCCAGAACACCTGGGTGCTTTTAAATAATCATTCTGTATAAAACGAGATAAGAAACAAGGTAGAGAGAACAAGGTCTTTCTCTTTATGTGCCTGTTTCTCACATTTGAAGGAAATATGGTGGTTACTGGAGGATACTAGGATAATTATCTTAAAGTTTGCTTTATGTAATCCTCATGGAAGCTTTCAGCAAGACCTGAAACACCGTCCAACTCCCATGGCATTGGAGATGCATGTGTCCAACATAATCTGATTTTCCTCTGATCAGACAATCTCTGTTTTTGCAGTTCACATCTCTGGGTCTATCTGGAGAGGACATACCCCTCATAAGGGGTGATATCTCTTCCTCTAGAGGAGAACTGCTTCTCTCCTCACCCCCATCTTTGAGGGATAAAGAATGCAAGGTCTCCTAGTTTTCTGCTACCCCACTGGTTTCTCCTACTCAGTCTTCTTTGCAGGTTACTCCTCTTCTTTCTGAACAGTCCAATTCTCTGTTTTTGGTTCTTCACCATATCCACTCAGTCTTTTGGTGAAATCAACCAGCTTCAAATACTGCCTATATGTCTATGCCCCTCTCCTCCCACTTCTCATCTTTAGTGGAGACCACTCTCTCAAATTTCAGAGTCCACTGGGATGTGAAACAAACATCTCAGATTGTTTCATTATGGTAAACTAGCATAAAATTTACCACTTTAACAATTTTTACATGTACAATCATTGAGAGTAAGCACATTCATATTGTGTGCAACCATCACCACCATCCATCTCCAGAACTTTTTCATCATCCCTAACTGAAGCTTTGCACCAATTAAACAATTACCCCACCATTCCCACCTCCCCCAGCCATTGGTAACCACTATTCTACCTTCTGTCCATATGAATATTAGTACTCCAGTGACAAATAGGATATTTGTCCATTTTGAATATCTCAATTTTATCCAGCTGGCTGGTTAGCTCAGTCGGTTAGAGCACAGCCTTATAACACCAAGGGTTATAAGACCACAGGTTTAGGTCCCCTACGGGCCAGTTGCCCCTCTGCACACACCCCACCAAAAAGAATGTCTCAATTTTGATGTTTTAAACCCTGAACTTCTGATGTCCCCTTTCTTTCCAAATTGGCTTCACCCACAGCCCTCCCTGTCTCAGTGGATGCAATTCTCTTTTTCCAGAGCTTCAGGCCCTAAACTCTGGAGTCATCCTGGGTTCTTCTCTCTTTTCACACCCATATCCTACCTGATAACCTATTCTGTTGGTTTTATCTTGAAAATAGTACAAACTGACCACTTCTCAGTTCTTTCTCTACTGTTTCTACTCTGGTCTGGGCTACGCATTTTCACTTGGATTGATGCAATCAGTTCCACGCAGCTGACTTTCTGCAATTCATTCTCATCCCATTAGACGGAACAATCTTTTTATTTTGTTTTGTTCAGTTTTGCCTGCTGGCTAGTATGAGAATCTGAATCCTTGGCCTTGGCGTTATAACATCGTACTCTAAGCAAATGAGGTAACCAGCTAGCCCTTGTGTAATCTTTTAAACTCCTACATCAGATCATGTCATGTGTCTTCTCAAAACCTTGCAATAACCCCCTACATAAGTCAGAGCTAAAGTCTTTCAACAGTATAGAAAACCTCACATGATCAGACCATGATACCCATTACAGCACCAATAGGAAACTAATACATGTCTCTTCCAAATTCTGCCCCTATCACTGGCATTAGATTAGGTCAGGTCACCACCCTGCCTCCACTTGACTACTTCAACAGCATCCTAACTGTTCTCTCTGCCTCTAATTTTTCCCAGTTGTAGAATTCCTAAAATTCTCATATTATACCTATGATTATAGCATGGCTCTGGCTCTCAATTGCTTATGAAATTCTAAGTATGTCATATTAGACTCTCAATGGTCTGTCCTCTATCTACTCTTCCAGCGTTCTTTCTTTCTTTCTTTTTTTTTTGAGACCAGTAAGGGGATTGGAACCCTTGGCTTGGTGTCGTCCACACCGCGCTCAGCCAGTGAGCGCACTGGCCATCCCTATATAGGATCCAAACCTATGGCCTTGGCGCTCCCAGCGCCGTGCTCTCCCGAGTGAGCCACGGGTTTGGCCCTTCCAGCGTTATTTCTAACAACTCAGCTATAAGTTTCATCTATCTTCTGGATATGCCTCACTCTTGAAGGTCTATTTTATGCCACCCAACTCTATTCTCCAGTTAAATTTCTACTCAGTATTTGTCATTTGACCCTCAAGTATCTCATCCTATTAGAAGTGTTTCCTGAATCCCAGGTGTGGTAAAGATGTGAAAAACCAAAACCTTCATGCATTGCTGGTGGGAATGGAAAATGATGTAGACACTTTGGAAAATGGTCTGGCAGAATCTTAAAAATTAAACAAAAATTAATGATAAGACAAAACTATTGCAGTCTGGGTTATTTACCTAAGACAAATGAAAACACATGTCAACACAAAGACTATATTCATAGCAGAGGTATTTAGAACAATCCCACACTGGAGTTATCCAAATGTTCCTTTACCGGTTAATGAATAAGCAAAATGCAGTATATCTATACAATATAATATTTGGCAATTAAAAGGAAGAAAATACTGATTCGTGTGTCCACATGGTGGTCCTCAAAAATATTATGCTAAGGGAAAGAAGCCAGATACAAAAGACCACTATTGTATGATTCCACATATTGTATGACTGTATGATATCAAGAAAAGGCAGCACATTTATAGAGATAGAAAGCAGATAAGTCAGTGCCTAGGGCTGGAGAGTAGATATTAACTGCAAGTGAGAACAAGGGAAATTTTGTGGATAATAGAGATATTCTAAAACTGGATTGTTGGGCACAGGTGCTGCCGGTCAGTTGTGTGCCCTGTGAATATGCATAGTCAATTTGAAAAATTATATATTCCCCCCAAAAAAACCACACTCCACATCAAAAGAACTGGATAGTGGTGGTGGTCACATAATTCTATAAATTTACTAAAATAACTGAATTTATACTTTTAATGGGTGGTTTCATAATGCATAAATTTACATGTCACTAGAACTGTTAAAAATAAACAAAAAATTTGCCTGGAATTACCCAAAGTGTTTTGAACATGTTTTCCTTTGTTTACAAGAGGATCTACTATATACCAATGTTATTATTCTTATGAAACAGTATCACAGTCATCTTTCCCTCTCTGGCCCCTTCCTCAATTTGTAGACAGTGTACCAAAAATACACAGTGGACAATGAATTTAATTCAATGGAATTGAAGTGAATCGAAGCCATGCCAAATAACATCGATCACAAATTATCATTTACTGAATTAGCCTCACTAACATGCTTCCATAATAAGTTATTTTTTTCCCCTAGAAAGTCCTTAATTCCTTTTAGGATATGGTCTTGATACCCCTCACAGTCTTTATCTCCTGTGCTAGTTGAGGGTTTCACAGAACAGATGCTGAACCAAGGATTTATGTGCTAACACTCAACTGAAAGGAACAAAAGCACGGATGGAAGAGAGGAGAAGTGAATACAGGGAAGAAAATACATCCAATAAATCTTGCATTAAGTCAGCTATCACAGTGAATGAGCAAAGGTTTCAGTCATATGGGGAAATTCTGGAAAATGGTATGACTCATACTTTAGAACAATACCAGCTATGGGATGAAAGAGACAATATACCCCATGTATTTCCATTAAGGGAGTACCTGATGGGGCTTAACTCCCTGGCACTTCTGCCACAATGCATTTGGCAAAGTAGGTTCCACCTGGTGCTGACCACTGGCCACAGGATGGTGTGAATGGTGATGATGAGAGGATCCCAGGGAAGGGGGGTTGAACCCTGACAGCATCTACTCACCTGCCATTCACTGAAGGCCCAATTCTATCAAGATCTTCTACAAAAGTGAACTAGATTGTATAGAAAAGAATTTTCAGAGACAGAAGTAGATTAGAGGTTGCAAGAAAAAGAGGGGGGGAATAATAAGTTATTTAAACAACTGGGTACAGAGTTTATGTTACAATGGCAAAAAACTTTGGAAGTAGAGGTTACACAGCATGGTGAATACAATTAATTCCATGCAATTGTATGTTTAAAAATGCTAAAAATGGAAATTCTTATGTTATATGTGTTTACCACAATAAAATATGTGAATCACATTCTGAAAACATTCCACAAATATTTAACTGCCATTCTTGAAGAAGCCTTCAGAAAGTCTCAGGAAAAAATTTAACCATGTCAGACAACAATGCTTATTCTATTGATTGAATTATTATGCATTTTAGGATCTTGGTATACATCTTAAAACTGGAATCATGGGAAATAAAGGGCAAATAGAAGGAGAAAGGAAAGAAGGAAGGAGAGAATGTGGGTAGGAAGAAAGGAGGGAATGAAGGAAAATAGAGAATGAAGGACAACAAAGAATAAAGAAAGATCTCAGAGTTATTCTAGGCTGTGTATTACTATAAATCATCTGACCAAACTGTCCCGACCCACGGGATATTCAATGCAGACCCTGGAGGGGGGAGTGGGAATGGGAAAGGAGCAAGAGACGCAGGAGATGGGAGACAAGACAGTATTCTGATCAAGTCTCATTTATTGATTCTTAGGTTACAAATTATATAGGAAAAATCAGGCATATTGTAAAGAGTCAGGAATGCAGGAATATGATAAGATCTTAAGAGAAAGCAAGGACAAGACATTCCTGACATAAAACAGCCCCCAACCTTTACAGGAAAGCAGAAACTTGAAAAGAAATGAAAGGTCACTCTTGAGTAGACTTGCATAGCCAGGAACAGTGCTCCAGGCACAAACAGATTATGAGGCAGATATCCTGTAAGCACAGACATCTGGTACAAGCAGATTGTCACGTGGGCTTGGTCGCACAGGAATGGGTGCAGGGCCATAGGCACACAAGAAGGGGTGTGGGGCTACAGGCTCCCAACATATCCCCCTTTCTTTTCTTATTGAGAAATGGAAACATAGCCCAACATAATAAGAGCTGTGTCTGGCTTAGGTTGGGATGTTCAATTCTATAACAGCTTACCCGTCATTGAGATCATCCATAGCAAGATGGATGCCCCTGTCTTAGGTTGCTGCAGAATAACATCCTCATTACCCGTCTTTGACTAGCCAGCTCTATTTTTTGAAGGGCAA
>NW_007735123.1:19729-21654 GCF_000696425.1 Galeopterus variegatus
AATCCATTGAGCCCAGTCCAAAGGGGATTGTCAGCCAACTGTTTTCTTTTTTTTTTTCAAATCTTCTTGCAGTTGTTTAATGCGATCACGCACTATTCCAGACTTGTTCGCATAGAAGCAGCATTACTCCTGCAAAGCCAAACAGATACCTCCCTGTTCTGCAGCTAATAAATCAAGACCTCTTCGATTTTGTAACACTACTTCTGCTAAAGAGTCCAGTTGATCTTGCAAATCCTGAATGGTCTGAGAGAGGGTCTGTACATCTGAGATTAGTTGTTTAGGTAATTTAGTATACTGAGATATGGAGTGTGTAAGACCAGCAGTCCCAGTGGCCACTGCAGCAGTAATTCCCAGTCCTGCGAGCAAGGGAATAAATTGTATAGCTCTTTTTACTCGTCCAGCTATGTGTTCAAAAGTGGGAATGGGCACGGGTTCAGACCCTGGTATAACATCCACATCAGGAAGAAGAAGTGCCAAAACACATAATCCTGTCCAGTTAGTGGGCAACTGAGTATAAGCTCGATTGCTGCCACAAATAAAAACTGAACTATTATGAGCACATAAATGGGTAGAAACATTGATTATTGATTGACAATTTGCAAAAGCTGCAAAGCCTACATCAATTTCAAAACTATTATTAATAGAAGGAGAGAGAAAACAAGTGACATTATAAAACTGTAAGGGCTGCACTTGCAAATGAGTAGTTAAAGAACACCGAACATTCGTCGAGTAATTAAGGGATAAATACGGAAAAGCTACAGGTATAGGTCGTCCCATGACCAAGCATAGCCAGCAGTCCTGAGCAAGGTCAGGATTACTTGTATTAAGCAATTTATAAGTAGCATAAAGACGATGAGAGGTCTGAGGGTCTAGATTTAATTCATCTCGATTTTCTGGCAAAGCTAATGGATGATAGGTAAGTTGAGGAAATAGGGTATCATGCATTTCCTGTATTTTTTCTTTCACGTTTAGGGTTCTGGTTTGATCTTGTGGTCCACCTGCGTCAGACATATAGATAGAGGGAGTAATAGACCAGCATACAGGCTTTTCTATGGGTCCCAAACAGGGAGCTTGGGCATATTTATTAGAAGCAAGCCCCACTGCAGATGGAGGGCCAGCAAGATGCCCTCCAAATGTTCCTTCATAATTTCTGGTTAGGATAGCAGTGAAATATGTCTGGTTATCTGAAATACACAATTGATATGAACCATAACAGGCACTATGTAATGTTTTAACAAAAGTTTGACAAGGACAAGGCTTAGGGCCATCATTGTCAGTGGGTGAAAACTGGGGTTTTTCTACACAACTATAGGCAGGAGAAGTTGGAGCCAAATAGGCTAAACGTGCACCACAATCAATGATGGCTATGTATGGTGAGGGAGGACTAAGAACAGTACCTCTCTTGCAATCACAAGGCTTACCAAAATGTTTGTTTACCAGTTGTCGAGCGAGTTTGTGGAGTTGCTCCGGTGTTATTATTTATCCAAATAGGTGTAGCCCATCCAGGAGTATACCAATAATGAATAGGATCTGGCTTGGGCAAAATATTATCGTTTTAATTAAATTTTGTAGTATTATTATTTAAATAATTTCTATAATCATTACCAGGGCTAGAAATAGACAAATCACATACCTGTTAAGTATAATTGTTATAATAAAATACAACAGTTTTATTTTTAAAACCACAATTAAACCAATTGGGGAAACCTGCTCGAGAAGAGACTCCGTCCCATGCATGAGCTTCTTTCTGTAAACATGTTAGAATAGAAGAAGGTAAAAAAATCCCGGAAGCCAAATGGAACAGGAGAGAGAAAGTTAGAGTTTGTTTTAAAATAAGGATATTGCAAAAACCTATAACATTTTAAATTAATTAATTAATTAACTTTTGTTGTTTTGACCTTTGTGAACAATTTCACAAACCCATT
>NW_007735123.1:22088-41339 GCF_000696425.1 Galeopterus variegatus
TAATTGTTGGATTTTAGACTCCATAGTTTTAAGTGGATCTCCCAGGGGAGAAGGTGCAGGAACCAAGGGAGAATTATAAGGAGGCGGCCACAAAAGAGGAGATTTAGTTACTGCTGCAACAAGAGGCGGATCATAACGTTTAGCCTCATATTTAGCAGCCTCCTCATCAAGCTCATCCCAGTCAACTTCTGATGAGTCAGAGTCAGAAGCAGATCCTACTAGCCCAGGTTTGTGGCCAGAGGAAGGAATTGGCTTTGGTGTCACATTATCATCCTCTAAAGAAATTAGATCAACCTCCCCTTTGTGAGAGGATGCAACATCAGACTTAGAGCTGGCCCGTAAAATTTTTTCAGTTTGGGCAACTGTCTCAGAAATCTCAGGAGACCCTTCTCTATTTTGAATCATATCACGAATTAAATTCCAATAGGAAAAGGCGGTTACAGGAACTTTTTCAGGGCCAAATGTTTCATAATAATCTTGCAAAGCATCACCAACCCTAACCCATTTTTTTATAATTTATAGTTCCTTCCTCAGGGAACCATGGACACAAGTTTCTAACAAAATCAAAAAATCTGAACAAATCACTTGTCTTAGCCTTTACCCCTCACGTCTTGAGTGCCTTTTGTAATTGCCTTACATACATTTCATGACAGCTTAATTCTTACCCCATATTCAGACACAATCACTAACCTCAGTAACAATGTAGCAGGTTCCTGCGAAGCCAAGGTTCCTTAATTTCGTGTGGCTGTCCCTTTTTTCTCCATGCCTTCTTCCTCATGGGATCCCCCGTATCTCAGGCCCCACGTTTGGGTGCCAAAAATGTCCCAACCCACGGGATATTCAACGCAGACCCTGGAGGGGGGAGTGGGAATGGGAAAGGAGCAAGAGACACAAGAGATGGGAGACAAGACAGTATTCTGATCAAGTCTTGTTTATTGGTTCTTAGGTTACATCTTATATAGGAAAAAGCAGGCATATTGTAAAGAGTCAGGAATGCAGGAATATGATAAGATCTTAAGAGAAAGCAAGGACAAGACATCCCTGATGTAAAACAGCCCCCAACCTTTACAGGAAAGCAGAAACTTGAAAAGAAATGAAAGGTCACTCTTGAGTAGACTTGCATAGCCAGGAACACAGTGCTCCAGGCACAAACAGATTATGAGGCAGATATCCTGTAAGCACAGACATCTGGTACAAGCAGATTGTCACGTGGGCTTGGTCGCACAGGAATGGGTGCAGGGCCATAGGCACACAAGAAGGGGTGTGGGGCTACAGGCTCCCGACACCAAACCAGCTTACAGACCTATATTGCCAATGTGAAGTTGAAAATCCCATCAGTATTTTCAGGAAAAAATAGCATGGCAAATGAGAAATGTGGGCTCACTGCCAGGTTGCCAGGTATAGTCAAAGCATAGATAAATATAGTCCATATCCACCTCAGTTCCTTCCTTTATAAAACCAGCAGAATGATAGAAAACATTTCAAAAAGCATTTTCGGTATTAAGTACAGTCACACATGTAAAGCAACAACGACACTCCTGATATGATAAGCACTTTGCTTTAACTAATATCTAATTCTTATTCCATTTTTTTTCCCAGGGAAAAACAAGACCAAAAGCAAACTAAGGTAATGAATACCAACTTTCCAGAAGATGATTAGGAGAGACCACATCAGCACTTGGTATGAAAAGGGCTTGAAATCTCAAGTTAGAATTCTTAGGCAAGGCTGAAAGAAAACTTACCAAAAATGGAAATTTCAGGACACTGTATAGGATGAATATGCACAAAGAAGTCACCAAGGGAGTTGCTAAAGAGGAAGTAATAGAAAAAAAAGAGCAGAGTTAGGGGTGCTTAAAATAGAAATGCAGCATTTGTTTTAGGAGAGAGCAACAGCCAGAAAATTTAAATTCAAAACATCTTCGTCTGGGGCCCACAATGACAGCTTAGTTCTGAGATCAGTGATTCTTCACAGACAAGAGGCTGCTCTGCTGAAGAGTCTTCCCAGGGACCCCTTCACATCCTTATTCCTCAGGCTGTAGATGAAGGGGTTCAGCATGGGGGTGACCACAGTGTACATCACAGAGGTAATTGAGCTCCTCTGGGAAGAATGGGTCACAGCAGAAGTTAGGTAGACCCCAAGTCCAGTTCTGCAAAGCAAGGAAACCACGGAGAGGGGAGACCCACTGGTGGAAAATGCTTTATTCTTGTCTGCAGTGAAGGACATTCGCATTAAGGAGAAGATAAACCTAGAGTAAGAGAAGAGGATCCCTGTGACGGGAAACACACCCACCAGTGCAGTTGCTACATACATAAAGATGTAATTGATGAGGGTATCAGAAAGGGCCACTTTGAGAAGTTGAGCCAGGTCACAGATGAAATGTGCAATCTCAGTGCCTGTAGAGAAGGTCAGCCTAATCATCAGAACAATGTGAACAAGGGCGACCCAGGAAATGATGAACCAAGACACCAGAACAAACAGGACACAGAGGTGGGGGTTCATTATGACCATGTAGTGCAGGGCATGGCAGATGGCCATGTACCAGTCATAGGCCAGAATGGTCAGAAGGAAATTATCCAGTCCAGAAAACATCATCATAAAATACATGTTTGTGATGCACTCTATGTAGGATATACCTCTGCTGTGTACCTGGATGTTCGCCAGCATCTTTGGGACCATGGTGGAGCTGAAACAGATGTCAGCAAAGGACAGGTTGGAGAGGAAGAAGTACATGGGGGTGTGGAGGTGGGAGTCTGAGATGATGGCCAGGACGATGAGCAGGTTCCTAAGTGCAGTGACCAGATACATGGACAGGAACAATCCAGAGAGAAGAGGCTGGAGTTCAAGATCCTCTGAGAAGCTCAGGAGGAGGAATTTTGATAGTTGTGTGTGGTTTTCTGCTTTTATGTACCTGTGGTTTCTGTTGGGGAAGGAGGAAAAAGCAACATTCAATGAACAGGCAACTGACACATTAGCTAATGATCACTATACAATGTCACCATTGTATGAACATTCTTCACCCTCTATTGAGTTCTTCCATTGATGGTGATTTGATTAGCCTGATTGTATCCTATTTTCATTTAAAAAGTGTATAATCATTCAGACTTTCTTTAATTTAAAAGAAATCTGTCTCTTTTCTTCATCTACTCAGAAGGTTTAATTGTCCTGTTTGACTCTATGGACATAAACAAATTTCTTCTTTGATATGACCTTTCCAAAATACTTGAAGACACTTCATGTCTTTTCCTTAATAATTCCCATACTTTCTCTGTTCTACTAGCGCTAAAGTAGTAATAAAAACAAGGATTTTCAAATCAGACAACATTTGCTCTGTGTCCTGTTTCTTCCTAGTGATGGGAAAGTTAACTCTCGGTACCTCATTTTTTTTTCTTTCTAAATGTGTAAGCTTTTGTGAGGTTCAGCAATGCCTTTGTGCACAGTTGGAGTCTCAGCAAATGAAAGCTGCCATTATTACTGTTATTAAATTTAACCTTTTATGATAATTATTTTGGACATAAAACTCTCTCAAAGTACAGTGTAGAGCTATGATTTAAAAACAGGTTCTTGGGTCAGACTTCCCAGAATAGAATTTTGATACAACAACTTACTGCTGCATGACCTTGTGAAAGTTATTTAAACTCTATTAGTAGTGAAGTCAAGTGAGATGAGGCATGTGATTTTTCTACTGTGGTCCCTGTGACATATAATGGACATATCATAATGTGAACTTTTGTTCTTCATATCACAATACACATGTCTTGTATGGTTATCATTTATCAATATCCCTTATAAATGGGGCAGCCATCAAGGGTGGAATAAATACAACATGTCTTTTACCTCTTTGAACTGTCATACAGCACTTGAAATTAACAAAGATCCCTATTGCACCTTCTTTCTCAGAATGCCTGCAGGGTGAATTCTTCCAAGAAGAGAAAAAAGCATGTGGACTTCATGCATGAAAAGAAGAAACAAAAATACACCAGCATTAAAATAAAAACAAGAGGTATGTGACAGCATGTGCTGATGGGTCCATAGTGTCAAGTTTAATTGTATTGCTCTAAAATCAATAGCTAATTGCCAAAATAGTCGTGATGGATTTGATTAAAAATATTCAGAGCTTATCTAAATAAAATCATCCTAGAAAAATGAAAAAACAAATTTTAAAATCAATGTTTACATTCTCTGTGATAGAAAGGGGATCAGTATTATTAACACTAGAGAATGTTAATTAATTAAAGACACAATATAATCATAGAGAGCAATTTAATATTGGAATATGAATATTTGAGTTGAGACAGGAAGAATGGGTCATTGTTAATCATGGGAAGTAAAAAATGTATAACCATTCTAGACTGAGAGAACAGAATGCTAATCTGCATATGGCTCTGTGAACTTGGTGATGGAGAGGACTAGAGAGGGCAGAGGTTGAGGGTCAGGAGGGACAGAGTGTGTGAGTCCCACATTAGAGCATATTGTACTCTTTCTTGATGTGTCCATTATGTTCAAAAATTTATGTTTACATATGGATCTGAGATTGTGACTGTTTTGTGTCTCATCACTTTTCTTTCCTCGGACTTACAGGGTATCTGGCACAGAAAAGGTGCTCAACTAATACAAATGTTTGGTGTAAAAGCAAGTTTATGTCAACAAGTGACAACTAGAACATGAAAGAGAAAATTTCAAGCTCATCACCTGCCTGAACAGACACTCAATTGGATAGTAAAGTAAAATAAAATACATTGATATCTGTTTTTAAAATAATATGTGGTGAACTAGTAATACCAATTCTAGGAAGGGGAAGATGGTTTAATATTGGGATATATGTTAACACAGTTCATCACAGCAAGAGGTAAATGAATAGAAATCATAAGCAGAATTGCAATACAACAAAATGCACTGAAAATATTTAACAGCAGTGACCTTGGTTAGCAGACTCAGAAAAGATTCTTGGGACATGTAGAAACCAGAGGTACCTTCTTAACCCAATAAAGAATTGTTGTATGAAAACCACAGAAAGCAGGATATTTTACATCAAAATATGACAACATTTGTGTAAAATTCATGAATAGGCCAAGGCAGTCCACTCCAACATTAACCTTTTGATATTCTCCTGAACATTTAAATAGATTAGTCAGATAAGAAAAGGAAATTGGCTTGTGTACCATACACCAGAAATAGTTATATTATTTGTATTGTACTGTGGACATTGAGATAAAACAACAACAACAATCATATAGAACTATTCAGTGATATCAGTAAGTCTGATCTGCAGCAAAAATAGTTAGGTGAAATATAAAAACAAATCCAATTACATTAAGAAGAAACTAGAGTGTACCTCATGCATAGTAGATCTGTGAGTAATTAACAAACAAACAATTGAATACAGGAAATCGAACAGCAACCTTCAATGGTTGCGAAATAACAGCGACCTTCAATGGCTGGGAAAGAGTGAAGAAAATATGGAGAAGATATTCCAAAAAATAACACACTCCAGGAATGGTCATTTCTAAATCTTATTACAGAGAGATATTGAAAGAGAGAGAGAGAGAGAGAGAGAGAGAGAGAGAGAGAGAGAGAGAGAGAGAGAGTGAGATCTGGGAAAGATTCATTTTAGCAGAAACTAAAGTCCCTTCAAGGTACAGGGACTTCACCTTCAGAGGCTAAAGAAATAAATATGTTACTGACCCAGGCTCATTATTCTAGAGGTTAAGGCCAGTACCCACTGTCCTCTTTTTGTCTTATCCCACCAGACCTCACTGGGACAGACCGACACTGTGTGACTGTTATCACAGAAGCTTTCTCTTCTCCTTGAAATGTTTCTGATAAAACCATTGGGTTTTCAGCAAGGCTGGATCAGAGAATATCAAGTCGGGGCAACGGGGGCCTCTTTGAAGTCTCTAGTATCTCGAGGGTTGAATTCTCAAAGCTCCTTTTATTAAGGAAATTCTTCTCGTGTCTTTCCACTCTAAAATGATCAAGCCTCATGTGGTACAAAGAAAATATCAGAATGGATGATTCTTTCAGTGTCTACATAGGCAGAAGTAGCCAAAATAAGAAATGGATCGAGTTAATATTAACCTGTAAAACAGCCAAAAGGAAAAAGAAACAGTGGAAGGAGGGAATGAAGGAAGTAAACAGGAAAGAAAGGGGGAAGTAAGAAAGGAAAAAAGAAAAGAAGGGAAAGAAGGGAAAGGAAAGAAGGGAGGGAGGGAGGAGGAAAGGAACATGAAGAACGAAACAACATCTCGAGATATCCTAGGCTGTATATCACAATGAAGCACACAAATCAACCAGCTTTCAAATTCAGTCTCCAGTTTTAATTTAAAATCACGTCACATTCTTATGAGAGTTAGGAGTGTGAGCTCACTGCCTGGTTACTAGGTTACAGTCCACATCAACGTCAGTCTCTTCCTTTGTAAAATGGGCTGATTCACAGAAAATATTTCAAAGATGTTTTTTCAGGATTAAATAATTCCATGTATGTAAAGCAACAAGCACAGTGCTGATATGGTAAGCACTTTGCCTTTAGTATTTTATAAATTTAATTCTAGTTATCCCAGTGAAAAACAAAACCACAACTAAACTAAGGTGAAGAAAATCTATGTTTGAGAGGATAATTTGGGGAAAGACCATGACAGCACTTGACCTTAATAGTGTCTTCAATCTGAAGTTTGAATTTTTAGGGATGGCTTTAAAATAACTTAAAAAGGTGGTACTTAAGGAGAGTGTGTGGTTATACACTCATAAAGCAATTACTGAGGGAGGTTATCAGACAACTAATACAAAAATAAATCAAAGCAAAGTCATAGGCAATTTCTCCCTCCCAAAGTCTTATTGGGGAGAACAAGAGCCAGAATACTTAAATTCACAAAATGGCCTTAGGAGTCCACATGTGCATCTCGTTCTGAGGCCAGTGATCCTTCACAGACAAGAGGCTGCTCTGCTGAGGAGTCTTCCCAGGGCCCCCTTCACGTCCTTGCTCCTCAGGCTGTAGATGAATGGATTCAGCATGGGGGTAACCACAGTGTACATAACTGAGGAAACTAAGCTACTTTGGGGAGAATGGGTCACAACAGAACTGAGATAGACCCCAAGTCCAGTTCCATAAAACAAGGAGACCACAGAGAGGTGAGACCCACAAGTGGAAAATGCTTTATACTTGCCTGCAGTGGAGGACATTTGCATTAAGGATGAGACAATCCTAGAGTAAGAGAAGAGGATCCCTGTGATGGGAAATACACCCAGCAGTGCAGTTGCTATGTACAAGAAGACATAATTAATGAGGATATCCGAGCGGGCTACCTTGAGAAGCTGAGCAAAGTCACAGAAGAAATGTGGAATCTCAGTTCCTGGAGAGAAGTTCAGCGCAATCATCAGTAGAATGTGAGCCAGGGCTACCCAGAAAATGATGAACCAAGACATCAGAACCAACAGGACACAGAAGCGAGGGTTCATGATGACTATATAGTGCAGGGGGTGGCAGATGGCCACGTACCGGTCATAGGCCATTACCATCAGTAGAAAATTATCTAGTCCACCAAACACGGTGAAAAAAAACATCTGAGTGAGGCACCCTATATAGGAGATGTCTTTGCTCTGTGCCTGGATGTTCACCAGCATCTTTGGGACTGTGGTGGAGGTGAAACAGATGTCAGCAAGGGACAGGTTGGAGAGGAAGAAGTACATGGGGGTGTGGAGGTGGGAGTCTGAAATTACGGCCAGGATGATGAGCAGGTTTCCGACCAATGTGACGAGGTACATGGACAGGAACAGTTCAAAGAGTTGTGGATCCTCTGAGAGGCCCTGCAGGAGAAATTCTGAAAGTTCTGTGTGGTTTTCTTCTTCCATGTAGGTGGGGTGTCTTTTGGTGAATTATGTAAAAGCAACATTCAATGAACAGCCAACAGGCACCTCATATAATCATGACTTAACAATGTCTCCCTTGGATGAATGTCCTTCCCCTCTATTGAGTCCTTCCATTGACAGTGATTCACTCAGCCAAGTTTTAGCCTATTTATATGTGAAAAGGTATAATTATTCAGACTTTCTTTAATTTAAAGGAAATATCTCAGTTTTTATCATCTACTCACTAGTGTTAATTGTCCCGTTTGAATCTGTGGACATACACAAATTTCTTCTTTGATATGACCTTTCCAAAAAACTTGAAGACGTTTCATGTCTTTTCCTATATAATTCCCATACTTTCTCTGTTCTAATAGCTCTACAGCAGTAATAAAGAGAAGGATTTTCAAGTTAAACAACCTTTATTCTGTAACATGTTGCTTCCTAGGTATGGAAAAGTCAACTCGCAGTTCCTTATTTTTTTCTTTCTAAAAATGTGGTTATTAGTGTTAATTTTTGTGAGATTCTGCAATGTCTTTGTGCACACTTGTAGTCTCAGCAAAAAAGCTGTAATTATTACTGTCATTAGCTTCACCTTTTATAATAAGTATTTTAGATATATAACTCTCCCAAGGTACAGTGTAGAGCTATAATACGGGTTCTAGGATCAGACTTCCTGGAATACACTTTTGATCCAACAACTCACTGCTGTATGACCTTGTGAAAGTTATTTAAACTTTCTTAGTCATGAAGGCAAAAGAGATGAGACATATGGTTTTTCTATGGTGGTTCCTGTGACGTATAATGGACATGTCATAAATGTGAACTTTTGTTCTTAATATCGCAGTAGACATGTCTTGCAAGGCTATCATTTATCAATATCCTTTATAAATCTGGCAGCCATCAAGGGGGGAATAATGATCATTATAAACACAACAGATCTGTTACCTCTTTGGACTGCCATACAGCACTTCACATTAACAAAGATCCCTATGGCTCCTTCTTTCACAGAACGTCGGCCAGGCAAATGCTTCCAAGAAGAGAAAAAAGCATGTGGACTACATGCATGAAAAGATGAAACAAAATACACCACCATTAAAATAAAAAGAAGAGGTATGTGAGAATGTGCACTCATGGGTCCATAGTGTCAAGTGGAAATGTATTGTACTAAAATCAATAGCTAATTGTCAAAATGTATGCAGTGGATTTGATTAAAAATATTGAGACCATATCTAATTGAAATCATCCTGTAAAAATTAAAAAGCAAATTTCAAAATGTTTACATTAGAAAGAGGATCACTATTAATAATATAGAATGTTAATTAAAGACAAAATATAATCATAGAGAAGCAATTTAATGTTGGAATATGAATATATTTGAGTTGAGACAGGAAGAATCAGTCATTATTAATCAGGGGAAGTAAAAAACGTATTAACATTCTAGACTGAGAGAACAGAATGCTAATCTGCATATGGCTCAGTGAGCTTGGTGATGGAGAGGACTAGAGAGGGCAGAGGTTGAGGGACAGGAGGGACAGAGTGTGTGAACCACACAGCAGAGCATGTTGTACTCTTTCTTGATGTGTCCCTCATGTTGATTAATTTCTGTTTCTTTGTGGATCTGAGATTGTGACTGTTTTATCTCATCACTCTTCTTTCCAGGGACTTAGAGAGTGTATGCCACAGAGAAGGTGCTCAAAAATACAAATGTTTGGTGTAAAAGATAGTCTGTGACCACAAGTGACAACTAGAACAGAAAAGAGAAATTTTCAAGCACATCACCTGCCTGAAAGTAGACACTGAGTTGGATAATTAAGTTAAACAAAATACATTTTCTATCTATTTTTAAAGGAATAAAATGTGATGAACTAGTAATACCTATTCTAGGAATGAGAAGATGGTTTAATATTGGGATATTTGTTGACACAGTTCATCACAACAAGAGGTCAATGGAGAAAAATCATAACTACAATTGCAATACAACAAAATGCACTTAACATTCAGGAGCTATGACTGTGGTAGCAGACTCAGAAAGGATTATCAGGACATATAGAAACTAGAGGTACCTTCTAACCCAAAAAAGAATGGGTGTATGAAAACCACAGCCAAGAGTATGTTTTACATTAAAATAGGACAACATTTGTGTACAATTCATGAATAGGCCAAGGCAGGCTACTCCAACATTAACCTTTTGATGTTCTCCTGAACATTTATATTTTTTTAATTTTAATATTTTTTTTAATTTTTATTTTGTCAATAGAATGGAATTCTCCTGAACATTTAAATTGATCAGTCAGACAAGAAAAGGACATTGGCCTGTGTACTAAACATCAGAAATAGTTATATTATTTGTATTATATTGTGGACATTGAAGTAAAAAACTATCAACAATATAGAACTGTTCAGTGATATCAATAAGTTTGATCTGCAGCAAAAATAGTTAGGTGAATTATAAAAGAAAATCCAATTCCATTAAGAAGAAACTAGAGAGTACCTCATGCATAGTAGATCTTCAGTGAGCAGTTAATAAATAAACAATGAAATACAGGAAATCTAACAGCAATCTACAATGGTTGGGAGAGAGTGAAGAGAATTTGGAAAAGACATTCCAAAAATACCACATTCCAGGAGTGGCCATTTATTTGTCTTGTTATAGACAGATATTCTACAAAGGAAGAAAGGAAGGAAGGAAGGAAGGAAGGAAGGAAGGAAAGGAAAGGAAGAAAGAGAGAAAGACAGAAAGAAAGAGTGATCAACAATGAGATATGGGAAAGTTTCATTTTAGCAGAAACCAAAGTCTCTTCAAAGTACAGGGACTTCACCTTCTTAGACTAAATAAATAAATATGGGACTGACCCAGGCTCATTATTCTAGATGTTAAGGCCAGTACCCACTTTCCTCTTTTTGTCTTACCACACACACCAGACCTCACTGGAACAAACTGACACTCTGTGACTGTTATCACAGAAGCTTTGTCTTCTCCATGAACTGTCTCTGATAAACACTTTAGGTTTTCAGCAAGGCTGGATCAGAGAATATCAGGTAGGGGCAACGAAGATGTGTTTAAAGTCTCTAGTGTCCCGTGGGTTGAATTCTCAAAGCTCCCTTATTAAGGGATTTGTTCTAGTATGTTTCCACTTTCCAAGTGATCGAGCTTCATGTGGTAGAAAGAAAATATCAGAATGGACTTTTTAAGTACGTTTTGTGTCTACAGAGGCAGTCATAGCCATAGTAAGAAAGAGAACAAGTTAATATTAGCCAGTAAAACAGCCAAAGGAAAAAGAAACAGTGCAAGGAGGGAATGAAGGAAGTAAAAAGGAAAGGAAGGAGGGAAGTAAGAAAGGAAGAAAGAAAAGAAGAATGGAGATGGACGGGAGGGAAGAAGATAGGAACACAAAGAATGAAACAAAATCTAGAGATATCCTAGGCTGTATATTACAAAGAACCATACAAATCAACCAGCTTTCAAATTCAGTCTCCAGTTTTAATTTAAAATCACATCACATTCTTATGAAAGTTAGGAGTGTGAGCTCACTGCCCGGTTACTAGGTTACAGTCCACATCAATGTGAGTCTCTTCCTCTGTAAAATGTGCTGATTGAGAGAAAATCTTTCAAAGATATTTTTTTCAGGATTAAATAATTTCATGTATGTAAAGCAACAAGCACAGTGCTGATATGGTAAGCACTTTGCCTTTAGTATTTTATAAATTTAATTCTAGTTATTCCAGTGAAAAACAAAACCACAACTAAAGTAAGGTGAGGAAAATCTATGTTTGAGAGGATAATTTGGGGAAAGACCATGACAGCACTTGACGTTAATAGTGCCTTCAATCTGAAGTTTGAGTTTTTAGGGATGGCTTTAAAATAACTTAAAAAGGTGGAACTTAAGAAGAGTGTATGGATATACTCTCAAAAAGCAATTACTGAGGGAGTTTATCAGACAAGTAATACAAAAATAAATCAAAGCAAAGTAACAGGCGATTTGTGAATAGAAATGAAGCATGTCTTATGGGGGAGAACAAGAGCCAGAATATTTAAATTCACAAAATTGCCTTAGGAGCCCACATGTGCATCTTGTTCTGAGGCCAGTGATGCTTCACAGACAAGAGGCTGCTCTGCTGAGGAGTCTTCCAAGGTCCCCTTCACATCCTTGCTCCTCAGGGTGTAGATGAAGGGGTTCAGCATGGGGGTGACCACAGTGTACATAACTGAGGAAACTGAGCTACTTTGGGGAGAATGGGTCACAGCAGAACTGAGATAGACCCCAAGTCCGGTTCCATAAAACAAGGAGACCACAGAGAGGTGAGACTCACAGGTGGAAAATGCTTTATACTTGCCTGCAGAGGAGGACATTTGCATTAAGGAGGAGACAATCCTAGAGTAAGAAAAGAGGATCCCTGTGATGGGAAACACACCCAACAGTGCAGGTGCTAGATACAAGAAGATGTAATTGATGAGGGTATCACAGTGGGCCACCTTGAGAAGCTGAACAAAGTCACAGAAGAAATGTGGAATCTCAGTGCTCATAGAGAAGGTCAGTCTCTTCATCAGTAGAATGTGAACTAGGGTGACCCACAGAATGATGACCCAAGACATCAGAATAAACAGGACACAGAGGCGAGGGTTCATGATGACCGTGTAGTGAAGGGGGTGGCAGATGGTCACATAATGGTCATAGGCCATTTCAGTCAGAAGGAAATTATCCAGTTCAGAAAACATCATAATAAAATATATCTGAGTGAGGCAGCTATGTAGGAGATGTCTTTGCTGTGTACCTCAATGTTCACCAGCATCTTTGGGAACGTGGTGGAGGTTAAACATATGTCAACACAGGACAGGCTGGAGAGAATGAAGTATATGGTGGTGTGGAGGTGGGAGTCAGAGGTGATGGTCAGGATGAAGAGCAGATTCCCACGCACTGTGACTGGGTACATGGATAGGAACAGTCAAAAGAGAAGTGGCTGCAGTTCAGCATCCTCTGAGAAGCCCAGGAGGAGTAATTCTGATTGTTCTGTGTGGTTTTCTGCTTTCATATAGCTGGTGTGTCTGTTGGGGGACAAGGAAAAAATCAGTATTCAATGAACAGCCAACTGATTCCTCAGCTGGTCATCACTTTACAATGTCTCCCATGGATGAACGTCCTTCAACCATTATTAAGACCTTCCACTGACAGCGACTCACTCAGTCAACTGGCTTTCTGTTTTTATTTTAAATGTGTGTATTGCTCAGACTTTTAAAATTTAGTGGAAATGTATCTCTTTTTATCATCTACCAATTAGTTTTAATAACCCTATTTGAATCGATGAACAGAAACCATTTCTTTTATGATACAATCCTTCCAAAATAATTAGAGACATTTTATGTGTTTTCCTTGATAATCCCCATACTTCCTTTTTCTTCCTAATAGCTCTACAGTAGTGATTAAGACATGAATTTTTAACTCATACAACCGTTATTGCGTGACCTGATGCTTCTTCGTGATGTGACAATTAATTGTTAGTGCCTTATTTTTATCCCTAAATATGCGGTTAACAGTGTTACATTGTTGTGAGGTTTAAAAATGCCTTTTTCACAGTTGGAATCTCATTAAATAATAGATGTCATTATCATTATTATTAAACTCTTACTTTTATGATTATTAAAATTACTTTGAATATAACTCTCCCAAAGTACAGTGTAAAGCTCTGATTTGGAAAATAGTTTCATGAGTCAAATTTCCTGTAAAAGAATTTTGGTTCACTGACTTATTGGTGTGTGACCTTGAGAAAGTAATTTAAACTCTCTTAGCTGCAGATTCTTCACCTTAATATTTCCTACATGGTAGAATTGAAGAGTGAAATTAAATGCGATGGTGCATGGGATTTGGGATTTTTCTGCTGTGGTTTCCATGACATACAATGGGTATTTAATAAAGATGATCTCCTATTCTTTTCATCACAGTAAGGTTGTATGACATCACTATCATTTACCAATATCCCCCTTAAATGGTGGAGCCAACCAGGGTGGAATTATGATCATTATAGATATAACAGTTTTGTTACCTCTTTGGATCTCCATATAGCATTTCTAATTAATGAAGATCCCTATTGCTCCTTCTTTCAGAGAACACCTGCCAGGTGAATTCTTCCAAGAAGGGGAAAAAGCATGTGGACTGCATACATAGGAGAAGAAAACAAAATCACACAACCATTAAAATAATATTCATGGGGTATTTGAGAGTGTGTGCTCATGTGTGCATGCTCTTGAGTGGGGATATATCGTATTCACATCAGCAGTTAATTGCCAGAATACATAAGTGATCAATCTGATTAAAATTATCAAATCTTATATAAATCAAATCATCTTAGAAAGATTAAAAGGCAAATTTAAGATCTGAAAATTCATCCTTGCAATCTCCATGACAGAAAAAGTGTCAGAATTATTAATGCCTTCAGAATGTTAATTAATTAAAGACAGAAAAATTCAGAGAGGACCAATTTAGTATGGGAATTTATTTAGGTGTGACTTTTGTAAAATACAGCTGAGGGAGGAAGGAGAGGTTATTGTTAGTCAGGGCAAGTAGGAAAGAATAAACATTCTAGGCTGATGAACAGAATACTAATTTACACATGGCTCAGTGAGCTTGTTAATGAGAGGATTTGGGAGGCCAGTGTGATGGAGAGAAGGGATAAAGGGTCTGGGGAGACAAGAGTGTGTGAGCCTCACAGTAGAGCATCCTGTACTCCTCCTCAATTTGCCTGTCATGTTAGTGTCTTTATTTTTATTTGTGGGTCTGAGGTTGTGTCTGCATTGTCTCATATTTCTTTCCTGAGAGTTAAATGGGAAACACATAGTAGGTGCTCAACAAATACAAATGTTAGATGTATAATAAAGTTTGAGATGAAAAGTGAGAACTACAGCACAAAAAAGAAATCATCAAGGTCATCACATTCCTAAATACAGACATGAAATTGAATGGTAAGGTTAAATAAAATGCAGTCTCATCAATTTTAAAAGAATAATATGTGAGGAACAAGTAATAACTATTCTAGGTATGGAAAGATGGCTTAGTACTTGGATGTTTTTAAACCTAATTTTTCATAAAAACAGGTCAATAAAGAGAAATCACAAATACAATTACAATACCAAAAATGCACTGGGAAAATTTAACTGTAATTACTGCAGTTAGGAGCCAGGGCAGAGACCCTCAGGACATGAGGAAATCAAGAACAATATCTTCATCTGATAAAGAATGGATGCATGATAACCACAATGAACAGAATATTCTACATTACAGTTCTATGACATTCATGTTAATTCATAAATAGGCCAAGGCATTCTACTCCAACTCCAATCACTTGATAGTCTCCTGAACATTTAAGGAGATTGCTAAAATGAGAAGGGGATATTGGCCTGGGTATCAAGCTTCAGAAATTATTATATTATTTTTATTACATTGTGGACACTGAAGTGAAAAATAACAACAACAACAATATAGAACTATACAGTGATATCAGTAAGTCAGATCTGCCAGCAAAAATAGTTTGGTACATTATAAAAGAAAATCCAATGACAGAAGAAACTAGACAATAGCTAATGCATAGTCGATATTCGGTGAATAGCTAATGAATAAGTGGTTGGACACAGGAAATCTAACAGGAACCTGCATTTTATGGGAGATAGTGGAGAAACTATGGAGACTTTCCAGAAAATAATACATTCCAGGAAAGACCATTTCTATCTCTGACTGGAGGGAGGTTCTAGGTTTCAGAAAGGAAGAAAAGTAAACAGAATGAGAGCTGAAAATGATTGGTTTCAGTGAAAATTAAATAACCTTAAAAGTACATGGCCCTCACCTTCACAGATGAAATCGACGTAAGAATGTCTTGGTGTTATTACTCTGAATGTAAAGCCCAGTACGCACTTTCCTCTTTTCTGTCTTTCCCTACCAGTGACATGGAGCACACTGACTCTCTCCAATGGTTATGGCTGAAGCTTTCTCTCGTCCATGTGCTGTACCCAATAAACACTACTGGGTTTTCACCTAGGCTGGAGCAGAGCATTACAGGTGAGGAGCAACAGGGGCATGTTTAAAGTTCCTAGTGTCTCCTGGGTTGAATTTTCAGAGCTCCTCTTTAAAGACATTATTCTATTGTCTTTTCACTCTAGCAATTCAGTTCACTTGGGGTATAAAGAAGGTAGCAGAATGGAAAAATCTCTGTCCAGTTTGTGTCTATGTTGGCAGCAGTAGGGGAAGATGGATTTATTTCCACTAAGAAGAAACTTCTTCATTTGGTTTGATTTAAAAGTCACAAGGATTCCTCTGAGGAAAGTTTAATTTCTACAAAAAACAAACCAGTAACCAACTCCCTATGATGTGCTTCCTGGACAAGTTCAGAGGTTGTTGTATCACTTGTTGTCCATGCTGTTCTGGGGGCAAAGACAATTTTTCTTTTAAAATTTTTTATCGTAATTTATTAACCACTTTATTGAGATGTGATTAAAATGTAAAAATCTGTACATATTTAATGTATACAACTTGATGTGTTTGGAAATAAGTATACACCCATGAAACCATCACCACCATCAAGGTCATGGACATATACATCACTGCCCAAACTTTCCTCCTGCCCTCTTAATTATTTTTTGTGTGTGATATAAACATTTAATGTAAGATCTCATCCTCTTAGCAAAATTTTTAATTAATTAATTTCTTTTTAATTGGTACATACTAACTATAGATACTTGTCCGGTGATGTTTCAATACATGTATACATTATGTAATAATCAAATTAAGGTAATCGACATTACTACTTTAGATACTCATCACTTTTTTGTCATAAATACATTCAAAATCCTCTCTTATTGTCATTTTGAAATATACAACATATTAATGTTAACTATAGTTACCCTACTTTGCAATGGAACACTAGAACTTATTCCTCTGCTCTAATTGTCAATTTGTACCGATTGACCATCCTCCCCTCCAACCTCCCCTTGCCAGCCTCTGGTAACCACTATTCCACTCTCCACTTTTATGAGATCAACTTTTTAAGATTTCTACATATGAACGAGATCTTTTGGTATTTTTCTGTGCCTGGCTTATTTCACCTAACATGATGTTACCTAGGCTTATCTATGTTGCTGAAAATGACAGGATTCCATTGTTTATGGTTGAACAGTATTTCATTGTATAAATGTACCATTATTATTAATCATTCATTCGTTGACAGACATTGAGATTGATTACATTGTTGCAATTCTGAATAGTGCTGCAATAAACATGGGTATGCCAGTATCCCTTTGACATATTGATTTCATTTTTTTTAGATGGATACCCAATAGGGAGATTGCTGGATCAATATGGTGTTCCTATTTTTAGTTTTTTTGAGGAAATTCTATACTGGTTCGCATAGTAGTTGTACCAATCTGCATTCTCATCAGCAGTGTATAAGTGTTCCCCTTTCTTCACATCCTCCTGAGCATTTGTTATTTCTTGTCTTTTTTATACTAACCATTCTAGCTGGGATGAGATGATATCTCATTGTGGTTTTGATTTGCATNTTATTGCTATAAACTTTTCTCTTCTAATAGCTTTGCTGTGTTCTTTAGATTTTGATATGTCGTGTTTCCATTTTCATTTGTCTCATGAAATTTTAAAATTTCCATCTTAATTATCTGATTGACCCATTGGTTGTTAGGAGCATGTTGTTTAATTTTCACGTAATTTTACATTTCCAAGATTTGTCTTGTCATTGATTTCTTGTTTTATTTCATTGTGGTCAGAAAAGACACCTCAGGGCTGACCCTGTGACTCACTCGGGTGAGTGCGGTGCTAGGAGTGCTGAGGCCATGGGTTCAGATCCTATATAGGGATGGCTGGTGTGCTCACTGGCTGAGCACGGTGCCAGCGACACTGAGCCAAGAGTTGTGAACCCCTTACCAGCCATGAAGAAGACCAAAAAAAAATGTACTAAGAAAAAATAATTTTCATGCAGATTGCATGTAGAAATGTTAAGATCTCGGATATATTGGGTCCCATAAAATATAATAATAAAAAAAATTTCACCTGTTTCTTTTTATCCTTTTAAATGTGGCTATTAAAATTTTATAAATTACATATGTAGTAATGTATTGTATTTCTTTGGATTATGCTGATCTAGACCAGCGTGAAGGATGAAATAGAGGCCAGAAACCTAAGAAAGCAAGTCACTACATAGGGTACTTCAGAAAGTTTGTAGAAAAATAAAATTAAAAGATAATACAAATATTTCCATGAACTTAAAAAAAATTTATCAATGTACAATGTAGTTGATTTTCATGTCCTTTTACTGATTCCTCCCTCCTCTTTCCCTCTCCCCCTCCCACTCATAAACATCATATCTGTTCACTTGTTTTAACAAGTTCAAGGAATTGTGATTGTTGTGTCTTCTTNGTGGTGCTGACAACACCAAGCCAAGGGTTGAGATCCCCTTACTGGTCATCTTTAAAATAAAAAAAAAATATATATATATATATTTTTTACTATTGAGTTGTTTGAATTTCTTGTATATTCTGCATATTAATCCCTTGTCAGATGCATAGTTTGCAGATATTTTCCCCCATTCAGTATGTCTTCTGTTCATTGTGTTTGAGAAGAATTTGTATTACCTTTTTTTTCCTTCTTCTTTTTTTTTTTGTCTTTTTTGTGATCGGTAAGGGGATCGCAACCCTTGGCTTGGTGTCATCCGCACCGCCCCAGCCAGTGAGCGCACCGGCCATCCCTATATAGGATCTGGGGAGTGCCGCTGCACTCCCAAGCACTGCACTCTCCCAAGTGTGCCACGGGGCTGGCCCTTTTTTTTCTTCTTTAATGATTTGTAGAATTCAGCAGTGAAGCCATCAGGTCCTGGGCTTTTCCTCAATGGAAGTCTTTATTACTGGTTCAGTCTTGTTACTCATTATTGGTCTGTTAAGGTATTATATTTATTCATGTTTCAATCCTGGTAGCTTTCATGTGTCCAAGAATTTGTTTACTTCAGTTTTCTTTCATAGTTTTTCAGAATAGTCCCTAATGATTTTTGGTATCTCTGAGGCATCCATTCTAATTGATTTTATTTATTTCAGCCTCCTCTCTTTTTTATTAAGTTAGTCTAGCTTATTAAGTTAGTCTAGTTTGTTGATTTTGTTTATATTTTCAAAAGACTAATTTTTTATTTTGTTGATTATTTGCATTCTTATTTGGTTTATATTTTATTTATATCTGCTCTGATTTTATTATTTATTTTCTTGCATTCATTTTGCAAATGTTTTCATCTTATTTTCCTAGTTCATTAAGGAGCAATGTTAGCTTGTTTATTTGATCTCTTTCTTCTTTTTGGATGTAGGTGTTTATTGCTATAAACTTTTCTCTTCTAATAGCTTTGCTGTGTTCTTTAGATTTTGATATGTC
>NW_007735123.1:42786-56531 GCF_000696425.1 Galeopterus variegatus
ATCATATCTGTTCACTTGTTTTAACAAGTTCAAGGAATTGTGATTGTTGTGTCTTCTTCCCCACCCCCCTTTGTTTCTGTATTTATTTATTCTTAGCTCCATCAAATAAGTGAGAACAGTATTTCTTTGCCTGTAACCTCATATGTTTTAACACCACACCAAAGCAGTGAGGAGTTCTGTCAAGTTAGAAAAGCTTTCCTGAACACTGCCTTATTCTAAAAGTTGAAGAAAATTAGCTTCATATGAAAATAAGCAGCAGCAAAGTTTTAAAGTCAAATACCACATAAAGTTATTGTAAGAAAAAAAAGAATATGTCAAAGTATAACATTCCTACAGAAATTGAAAGCATGCCTCCCCAAAGGTACCCACAATACAGACTGAAGCTATCTATTATTTCAATGCACTCTCAGGATGGAGGGGGTCAGTGTGCACACTTTACACTAATTGGGGTTTATAGCCACTGCTGGCAACCCCACTTTCTTTGGTGAGGTACCCTTGCAATTCTTGCAGGGACAGGGATGTAGTAGAGGACTCACATGCCTCTCTTGGGCACAGACATAGGACTGCAGCATGAGTGAGCCTGCCTTGGGTTGCCCGCCCCAGCAAGGGGACTTGAGAGGGATCTAGCATCTTTCTTGGAGGCACAACAGTCCACCCACAGCCCCAGCAACCTCATGTGGGTCAGCCCACCTTAGCTGAGGAGATCCAGATTGTTGCAGTAATGCTCTTAGGGACACAGGGATCTGTTCACAGCCACAGAAGCCTAGCCCAGAGTGGTCATTCCAGCTGAATAGCTTCGGAGAGCCCCAATATCCCTCTTGGGATTGAAGAGTCTCAAACAAAACTTCTAAGACCTCACCTAGAGTGCCCTACTTCAACAGTGGTGTTGTAGAGCATTCCAGTGTCCCTCCTGAGAGTACAGGGCCCTAAATACAATCCCAGGCACCCCACTCAGTGTCACACAAAGGTACTGAGTACCACAGGGCATCCCCAGGGTATACAGGGCTCTGGCCAGAGCACCAGTGACACCACTGGATCACCCACTCCAGCTGAGGGGCTGCTGAGCACCCCAATATCTCCTTCAATTCTAAAGTCTTTATACTGATGCACAGAAACCCCAGCCAGTGTCATCCATTCAAACTGAAGAATAAAAATCACCAAGTCACTTCAATGCACCTATAGGGGTCATGGGACACTAGCTAGGGTGCCAGTCAGTCTGCTCAATCTCATGCACATCAGGCAAGGAGTGACAAGTCATCCAGGTGTTTCCCCCAATTTGAAATCTCATCCATGACCTTAATGAACCAGTGTCACATGTTTCAAAAGGGAATCACTAAGTGTCCCAGTGCCTAGGCCATGGAAGCGCTCACAGATAACTCTGACATTGGATACAGTAGTAGTAAGCAAAAAACAATACTCACCAACATAGATACATGAGGAAAAACAAAACCCACTGGCAGAGCAGATATGCAAATAAGAAAGAGAAAGAAACTATATATTTCCACTTCAGAAAACCAGCACACATTGAAGGCAAATAATAGGAAGGACAAGAAGATGTTTAAAACAACCATTCAAAAATCACTAAAGTGCCAGGAATAAGATAATATGTTTCAAAAATAACCCTAAATGTTAATATATGGAATCCTCCACTCAAAAGACATAGAATCATTGAATGGATTAAAAAACTAGACTCAACTATATGCTGCCTACAAGAAACTCATTTCAACTGCAAAGACTCACACTGATTAATATTGAAGGAATAGAAAAAGGTATACCATGCAAATGGAAACCCAAAATGAGCAGGAGTAGCTATTCATATATCGAATTAAAGAAACTTTAAGCCAAAAACTATAAAAAAAGACAAAGAAGGTCATTATATAATGATGAAGAAATCTATCCAGGAAGATGATATAACAATCATAAATATATACACTCCTAACATCAGAGCACCGCGATATACAAAGCAAACACTATTACGCCTAAAGAGTTTCAGTTTTGCAAGGTGAAAAGGGTTCAGGTGATTGGCTACAAAACAATGTGAATATACATAACACTACTGAACTGTACACTTAAAAATGGTTAAGATGGTAAATTATATGCTATGCATATTTTACCACAATTAAATATAAACTTCAAAAGAAATGAAATATGGGTACGAACTGCAACATGATTGAATTTGAAAATACTGAATTTCTTTATCAGCTCTAAGAGTTTTTTGGTAGAGTCTCTTGCGTTTTCTATATGCAGAATCATGTCATCCGCAAACTGGGACTATTTGAGTTCATCGTTTCCCGTTTTCATTCCCTTTACTTCTTTCTCTTGTCTAATTGCTCTGGTAACTACTTCCAATACTATGTTAAACAGGAGTGGTGAGAGTGGGCATCCTTGTCTTGTTCCTGTTCATCAAAGAAAAACTTTCAGCTTTTCTGAATTCAGGATTATATTGGCAGTAGGTTTGTCATATATGGCTTTTATTGTGTTGAGATACTTTTCTTCTTTATATAATTTGTGCTTTTTGAGCATCTATTGAGTTGATCATATGGTTTTTGTTCTTGATTTTGGTGATGTGGTTTATCACATTTATTATTTATATTTTATATTTTAAGTAATTTTTTTTTACTAATAATTAAACCAATACACCCACAGTATTGAAAATACATAAAAACAAAAGAGTAAAACAAAAGTTCAACAAAAGAGTAAAAACACTCACCACCTGCCCACCAATCAAGCACGTCATTGTTACATGTTGGGGTATTTTCTTACAGTAGTTTTAAATGTACTTAAATATATAAATGCACATATACTTACAAGAATGATGATGTATATATATATATATATACACATGTATAAATTTACATTCTGATTTTGCACTTAAAATTTTAATTGTTTTCTCAGTTTGTGAAGATTTTTCACAAATATGCTTTTAATAACTACATAGTAATATCCCAAAGAACAAATATGGCATAAATATAACTAACAGCTTTAAAGTTTTAAAATACTCTGATTTATCATTTTTAGCTATTATAAACATCCAGTGATTTGTTAAGCAGAGAAAAGAAAGCTAAATGCCAATTATCTGGTCTTGGACATGGACAATAGGTTGAAGGTATGAAACGATTGTCTACGACAAGCGTTTTTTCTCCACTTCAACCCTTGCTGCCTACTAAACTTCATAAATCATTTCACCTCTCATTTTCACACTCTTCAGTGAATTTCAGTTGCTGACAATACAAAATCCCAACTCTGTTTGCTTTCATTCTAGACTCCCTCAACCTGAATTGACTGTAAATAAGCTCTTATTTCCTTCTGTTGTCTCCTCTCTAAACATATGACCTGTTCACTCACTGTCTTATTTCCTTTTCCATATTTTGAGTTATTTGATCTTATTAAAGTCCTCTGTCCCTCCACCCCTCAGTTTTCTCTGAATCGGTTCTCTCTTGGCCTCTCTTCCTGCACTCTATGATTTATATATATTCTTTTTTTCTTATTGTTATGAATATTCATGAGATACAAACCTGACTGTCACCCCTCTTGTCCATGATGTGGGGGCCATATTCATACTGGCTGCACACCCATTACCACAAATTGCATTTATACGTTGTGTTCCCCCTAATAATCCCCAACACCTCTTGCCCTCTCTCCTTCTCCCACACTACACTTTGTAGCCCAAGGAATGTTCTCTCCCTCTGCAAGACCAATGCACTACTGTGGTCTTTATTTCCTTCTTTCTTTCTCTCTTTACTCCCACAGATGAATGAGTACATGTGGTATTTATCCCTCTGTGCTTTGATTATTTCACTCAACATAAGTTTCTTCAAGTTCATCCATGTTGTTGTAAATGGGAGTATTTCATTCTTTTTTATGGCGGAGTAGTATTCCATGGTGTATATATCTCACAGTTTCTTCATCCAATCATCCATTGATAGGCATTTAGGTTGGTTCCATGTTTTGGCTACTGTAAACAGAGCTGTGATGAACATGGGAGTCCAGGTATCCCTTTGACATGATGATTTCCATTCCTCTGGGTATATATCCAGAAGTGAAATTGCTGGATCATATGGAAGATCTATCTGTAGTTGTTTGAGAAACCTCCATACTATTTTCCATAGTGGTTGTGCTAATTTACAGTCTGACCAAGAGTGTAAGAGTGTGCCCTTCTCTCCCCACCCTTGCCAGCATTTGTTATTCATTGTCTTTTTGATTATAGCCAGTCTAAATGGGATTAGGAGATATCTCAATGTAGTTTTAATGTGCATTTCCCTGATGACTAGTGATGGTGTGCATTTTTTCACGTATCTGTTGGCCATTTGCATGTCTTCCTTTGAAAAATGTCTATTCAGCTCCTTTGACCATTTTTTAATTGGGTTATTTGTTTTTTTAATATATAATTGTTTGAATTCCTTGTATATTATGAATATTAATCCCTTGTCAGATGTATAGTTAGCAAAAATTTTCTCCCAATCTGTAGGTTGTCATTTTACTTTGTTGATTGTTTCTTTTGCTGTGCAGAAGATTTTTAGTTTGATATAGTCCCATTTGTTTATTTTTTCTTTTGCTGCTTGTGCTTTTGTGCTCATGTTCACAAAGTATGTGCCCAGAAGTAGTTGCTGGAGTGTTTCACCTATATTTTCCCTTAGTAATTTTACAGTTTCAGGTCTTATACTTAAGTTTTTAATCAATTTTGAGTGGATTTTACAATATGGTGAGAAAGGCATGTTCAATTTCATTCTTCTGCATATGCATATCCAGTTTTCCCATCACCTCTTGTTAAAGAGGCAGTCTTTTCCCCAATGTAGATTTTTTGTTGCCCTCATCCTAAATCGGATGTGTAGCAGACTGAGGGGTGATTTCTGGGTTATGCATTTTACTCCACTGGTCTGAATGTCTATTTTTATACCAGTACCATGCTGTTTTGGTTACAATAGCTTTGTAGTATTATGTGAATTCAGGTAGTGTTATGCCTCTGGCTTTATTATTTTTTTTGCTCAGGATTGCTTTGGCTATTCAGAATCTTTTTTTGTTCCAACTGAAAGATAGATTGTTTTTTCCATTTCTATGAAGAATGTCATTGGTATTTTGATAGGGGTTGCATTGAATCTGTAGATCACTTTGGGTAGTACAGACATTTTCACAATGTTAATTGCTCCCATCCAGGAGCATAGAATATTTTTCCATCTTTTTATGTCTTTAATTTCTTTCAGAAGTGGTTTGTAGTTCTCATTGCAGAGGTCTTTCACCTCCCTGGTTACATTGATCCCTACATATTTTATTTTTTTGGTGACAATTGTAAATGTATTTGCTTTTTTTTATTTCTCTTTCTGTTAGTTAATCATTTGAGTATATAAATGCAACTGATTTGGGGGCATTTATTTTGTATCCTGCAACATTACTGAAGATATTAACCAGCTCTAGAAGTTTTTTGATAGAGTCTTTAGGTTTATCTATATATAGTATATTGTTATCTGCAAATAGAGACAGTTTGACTTCATCTTTTCTAATCTGGATTCCCTTTATTAGTTTCACTTGCCTGATTGCTCTGGCCAGTACCTCCAGTACTATGTTAAATAGAAGTGGAGAGAGTGGGCACCCTTGTCTTGTTCCTGTTCTTAAGGGAAAGGCCATCAGATTTTCCCCATTCAGGATGACACAGGCGGTGGGTTGTTCATAAATGGCTTTTATTGTGTTGAGACACTTTCTTTCTATACCTCATTTCTTGAGAGTCTTTATTATGAAAGGATGTTGAATTTTCTCAAATGCTTTTACAGCTTTGATTAAAATAACCATATGGTATTTGTCCCTGACTTTGTTTGTGTGATGTATCACATCTAATGACTTTCATATGTTGAGCCATTCTTGCATCCCCGCGATGAATCCTCTTGATCATAGTGTGTAATTTTTTTAATGTGTTGCTGTATTCTGATTGCTAATATTTTGTGGAGGATTTTTGCATCGATGTTCATCAAGGATATTGGCCGGTAATATTCTTTTTTTTTTGCTGTGTCTTTATCTGGTTTTGGTTTCAGAGTTACATTGGCCTCATAGAATGAGTTTGGGAGAGTAGCTTCTGTTTCAGTTGTTTGGAAAATTTGAGGAGAATTGGTATTAACTCCTCTTTAAAAGTTTGATAAAATTCAACTGTAAAGGCATCACACTAATTGCTGTTTCAATCTCATTGCTATTTGTCTGCTCAGGCTTAGTATCTCTTCTTGGTTCAGTCTTGGTAGTTTGTAGGTGTCTAGAAACTTATGCATATCTTCCAGATTTTCATATTTGTTGTCATACAGTTGTTTATGATAGCCTCTAATGATTCTTTGTATTTCTGTGGTACTAGACCTTATGTTTCTCTTTTTCTGATTTTTGTCATCTGGGTCATCTCTCTTCTTTTTTTTGTTAACATAGCTAGTCATTTGTCTATTTTATTTATCTTCTCAAAAAGCCACCTTTTGTTTGTCGATCATTTCCATGTTTTTTTTTGTGTGTGTCTCTATTTCATTTAGTTCTGTTTGATCTTAATTATTTCTCTCCATCTACTACATTTATGTTTGGATTGTTGTTTTTCAACAGATAGGGCATGATTTGAGATGATCCAAACATGAAGCTTCTGGTTGTCCACTCCTCATGCGGTCCAGACACATTACCTCAACCTGGCTACAATGTGTGACAGTACTCAAAACGTATTTCCAGGCTGGGCAACTCACATAAGCTTTGGTGTCCAGAACTCTTATTGTGACTTCATTGCATTGGCATGATTGGTTGAATTATTTTCTATGTGACTGAGCACAATTTCCAACCCCTTCAATATTTCAAGATGTTATCATGTAGCCTGAAGACCACAACACTATAGTCACAGGGTTAGTATTAAAGGTATGACCAACATCCATCCTGAATCATCTCAATGGGATCAATTACCAGCTGTGGTCTGAGGGGCTTGCAATGGATAACCCAGGCAGTCCTATTAGCAGGGTCATTCCAAGGGTTTAGAAGTAAACTCCCAGGAGTTGGGACAAAGGCTAGATCTCTCTTTAGGTGAGTCTCAAATTTCTGACTACATGTCTGCCCTTCCACAGGTGTTGATTCCAGGAGCACTGCCTGGTAAGCATCCTATATGTTAATCTCCATCTCAGAGTCTGCTTCCTAAGGAACTGAACTTGGTACACCTTATTACTAAGAAAGTTAATTTGGTAAGATTTTAAGACAATAATACCAAGGTAGGGTTTGGAAGGTCAGCAATGATTTGCTAATTACAAACTCAGTGCTGGGATCACTGATGGAAAATTCAAAGAGGGGAGACACAAAATAGAAATTTTAGAGTGGTAGGTGCTGAGGTGATGGTGGGTGCACCTAAAGAATACTAATGAATTGGGAAATCCAAATTCAGAGATGTCTCACAAAGAGTGTGAAGTTCAAAATAATATGGAAACGTATGTATTTGCATGTGCAGAATACTTCAAATTCCTGAAGCCCATGGTCCAGTCATAAGCACCTACCCCTTTCTCCCCTCAATTCTATTACAAGTTTGAACAGGGACCCACTGATGCCTCTGCTTGCTATATTTTAAAGAAATTTAGCATCCAGATGACCACAGTGCTTAACACTGTGTGTATTTCTCACCTTTTGGGAAGGACCTTTTCTGAAGAACTGAGGAATATTCCAAGGTCTTTCCCATACAGTAAAGAGATACACAGAGAGGTGACATCAAAAGGTGTAAGGTACTTTAATTTCATGCTGCAACACACATTACTTAGCTCTCTTCCTGTTTCTACTGTCAAAATTCACAAGCATATATCTGTTCAAATTTTCAGGTAGATAAACTCTTCCAGGTCACTGCCCCCCGACAAGTACTTTGTCATTTCAGATCCTCTTTTCCTTTTTCTTGTTACCAAATCAATTAACATTATCAAAACTTCCCTGTCTCAGTTATATAATTCTTTTTTCCTATTCTTCAAAAACTGCTCATCTTAACATTTTATTTCCACTCATGAAAAGTTTCCTAAATTATTTTTCCATATTCAATTTCTTCCCAGGAAGCCAGATTTTTTTAGATGTATTAAAACATGACATCGCTACTTAAAACCCTCCAATTATTGCTCTTATTCCTACAATAAAATTCATACTCTATGCCAGGGCCTATAAGACTCTTCATTATTTAGTCTCTCCTCTTTCCAGCTATCTCTGCTTTTACTGCTCCCTGGAGAGCTTATAGATGCAAAGTTAGGCCCCACCCCAGACCTGTTGCATCCAAACCTCAGCTTCTGAGACCAAGCTACCCTTGGTTTAACAAGCCCTCCAGGTGATTTAGATGGACGTGAAGTTTGAGAACCACTTGTCTAAACCTATTTGCTTTCTTGTAGTTCTTCAAACAGGCCATGTTACTTTAAGCCCCTAGGCCATTACACTTTATTCTCTATGTCTAGAATGTTCTCTTCTTTTTTATTCAGCTTTCCACTTCAGTAACAGCACTTAATGATGCCTTCCCTGAACCCCCATTTAAATATGCTTGATGTTCTCTCCATCAATGTAGTCTCCTCAATCCTCTTTAGTCTCCTCAATCCTCTCCTACTGTCAATACCTTCTGAGTGAACTCACTAGTTCTGAGCATTCTAAGGAACAACTGGGTTGCCTCAGCCAATATTTTCCAAATTAAATTTATGCAGGTCACCCACAAAATGAGTTTGGTCATCTTCCAGTCCAAAGTCCTTTGTGGGATATGATATTATTCACTTAAACAAGGAAGATATTGTGCAATTTCATCATCAGAACAAAATATTGTTTGGTAGAAATTGGTTACAAAGCCTGGAAAGTCATTGATTGTGTCAAAGAAAAATTGCACCTGATGAGTCAAGTAGACAAGGAAAACTTTATTAGAGACTATTGCACTATTCACAATATCCAAGAGAAGGCAACAACCAAGTGTCCATCAACAGATGAATGGTAAAGAAAATGTGGTGTAAATACATAATGGAATATGATTCAGCCATAAAAAAGAATGAAAACCAGCCATTTGTGGCAATATGGAAGAGCCTGGAGGAGGTTTTGTTAAGTGAAGTAAGCCAGGAACAGGAAGAGAAATACCGCATGTTTTCACTAATATGTGGAAGCTAAGAAAGTGTAGAAGCATGGAGTAGAATTGTGGTTACCAGAGGCTGGGGAGGATAGTGGGGCAAGAGGATACCGAGAGATTGGATAATAGATACAAAATTACAGCTAGATAGGAGGAATAATATCTAGTGTTCTAGAGCACTGTAGGGAGACTATAATTAATAACAATTTATTATGTAATTTTAACTAGCTAGAAGACAGTATTTTTACTGTTCTCACTAAAAAAATGATAACTGTTTGAGGTAGTGGGGAAGAAAAGAAAAAAAGAGGAGTGTTTACCCAAGTTTTGGGGGGGAGGGAATGAGGGAGAGAAGGATGAGCAGGTGGAGCACAGAGGATTTTTAAGGCAGTGAAACTGTTCTGTATGATATTGTAATGGTGAATACATAACACTATGTATTGGGCAAGACCCATAGAACTGTACAGCACAAAGAGGAAACACTATTGTAAAGTTTAGTTAACAATATATTAATATTGGTTGTTATTGTAATAAATGGACCACACTGAAGCAAGATATTACTAATAGGAGAAACTGTGTGTGTGGTTGTGGGTGTGTGGGGGGTATGTCAACAGTCTGTTAGCGTGGTCCACGCCATGGCAGGGTCTTGAAAAGAATAGCTTGGGCTGCCCTTTCTGAGTTGGCAAGGCCCCAGAGGGAGAGCTGCTGGCAGGGCCCCAGCTACCAGCACTTGCTTTCACTGTAAAGATCTCTGCCTTGGAATAGTGCTGCAGCTTTTGCTTTCTCTTTTGATATTTTGGTCAGCGTGGCAGTTTCCTGAGTTTCCAAATGATGCAAAAAATGACACACAAACAGTTGTTGTCATAAAATTAGATTATCCCACAAAAGATGTGGGAAGACCGAACAATTCCAAATTGTCCCTTTTGAGTCAATTTATTACACCAACGGATGTTTTAAAAACACCTTATGAGTAGCCATGAGCAATTGTTTTTACCGAAGAAATTAATAAACAATAGAAATTCCCACCCTCTTCCCACCATCTGGGTAAATGGTTATATGGATTATAAAACGGGAAAAGGAAAAATTTGGTACCCTCCTAGGGGACGTCCTAAATATGACTTAAGTTGGCAAACGTCATTTACAGGGGATTACATTAATGGTAAGAGAATGGTTGGAATTAATGGAAAAAGATACTAAAGGAAGAATTAAGTTTATGAGAAAGGATGCATAGAAACCCTGTTACTCATTGGTGTCCTAAGTTAAACAAAAACATCTTAGTAAGATATTGGGACAAAAACATATGATGCACAACTTTCCCTCCTAAAAATAAAGATTATAGATGGAATTTAGAATGTGCCTGGTTTTGTGAGGGATGGTGCTGTGCATTGGACACTTTACATTGGGCCACACAGCTTCTATATTAAGTACATGCATGATAAAGCTGTTCAAATATCCTTTATTCCTTTTCCAAATGAACAATAGGTTCATGCCTATAGAAATATGAGAATCATTAAATCAAAGTTAAAAATATATATAAGGTTTGTTTAACACTTTGAAACTGCAATCGCTGCCATCTCAGTTTTGAGTTAGACATATAATTTATGCTTGCTGATAGTAATAAGTTTAAGGTTAATACGAGGGTAAGAAGAAAAGAAACACAATGGTGAAAAACATAAAGAACAGCGAGTCATGGACTAATCGACCACAACAGATATAATCACCAGAAAGAATTGGCTGACCACAGAGTTTTATTAAACCTTGTGGATTATTAATTTTATGAGAACTGACATAATTTTAGGAAAAGTTTCCATTTAAATATTGGTTTAATAATTTTAAAGGTTTATGTAGTTAAAATGCCCACGTTAACCCCCCCATGTTGTGTAACAAATAAAAATGCTGTTTCAGTCTGAAGGCTGCTTCAGCTGCTTTAGCTGCTTTGGCTGTGACAGCGCTGACAGCCTGCAGGGTGAGAACATGCTTCAAAGAAACCGAGGTCTCCACCTGTGATTTTTATTTTCACCACCTCTCCATCCCTCTTTCAAAGACCCCCAACTTGACTGGAGCTGGTCTCCGGCAGTCTGTACTTTCTGCTCATTTTTTTTGTAAATGTAAAACTGCTATTTAAAAAAATCTATTAACAAATTAAAGACGATTGCAATTGGGAGAGAAATTGACTGCAACTCCATAGGAACAAAAGATGGTAGGATTTTCAAATGCTGGGGTGAGTTAATAAAAAAGAACTAGAAAACATTAGTGGGGAGGTTGGTCAAGGTGGTTGGGGCAGCTGTCTTTGCTAATTGCTGCTGATTGTCCACTGGTTTTGCCCTATTGTACATCTCAGGAAGCTGTTCAGCATCACATATGCATAGAGTGGCAACTCTGTCATTCAATTCTTGCTCTTCTGAATTCTGAGTCTGAACCTGTGAGCTTATTTTATGTGTGGATGCAGAACATGATCTCATAAATTTTGCTATCCTGCATCTGAGCTCTATAGGGGTGAGGATTTTTGTCTGTTTTTTCCAACACTGCTGTATCCCAGGCACCCAGGACAGCCGGAGCACTATATATATTCAATCAGTATCATCAAATGTATGAGTTTGGTAAGTGCTAGCAATGGTTATTGATGACATGTATTATTTCATAAGTCTTTTCCAACAATTTCCAAGTTGGTAATTGAACTGGCTGTATTGACCCACAGAACTGCAAACATCAAGCTGAAATACGGCAATGGAAGGAGTTGAAAGAGAAAGTGGGAGTAGTGCAGGGAAAGAATGGAGGATGACTGAGTCACCATAAGAGGTTCAGACACAGTATTCACAAGGCAATTCTGACCATAGACTTAGAAATAGGGTGGAGAAAAATTATGTTGAGTGAAATAAGCCATGCACAGATGTAAAAATACCAGAGGTCCTACCTCATAACGGGAGCTAAGAGAGAAAGAAGGAAGGAAGTAAAGACCACAGTGGTGTGTTGGACTTGCAGAGGGAGAGAACACACTGGGGTTGAGAAATGGGGTGGGGAGAGAAAACAGGGGTTAATTAAGTGGAGGACACAGGGTGTAAACACAATTTGTGGTAATGGGCATGCTGATAGTATTGATCTGGCCATCATATCTTGGGCACAAGTGGTGATGGTCAGTTTTGTATCCCATGAATATCAATAACCAATTAAAAATAAATAAAGTAATAAAAGGGTAAGAAGCAAAATTTGATGTGATTTCTTTAGTCCACTGCTTGTCTTACTGCTATCTCAAAAAATCTAAGACCAATGTTCCCATCAGTGAACGCAGAGCTTTCTTTCGAGAAGACCTTGCAGGGCCCTCTTGATGTCCCTATTCCTCAAGCTGTAGATGAAGGGGTTCAGCATGGGGGTGACCACTGTGTACATCACTGAGGCCACCATGCCCTTCCAGGAAGAGGAAGATGCATCAGAACTGAGATACACACCAAGGCCTGTCCCATAGAACAACAAAACTACAGACAGATGAGACCCACAGGTAGAAAAGGCTCTATACTTTCCTTTAGTGGATGGGATTCTCTGGATGGAGGAGACGATTAGGCTATAGGAGAAAATGATCCCTGAGAAGGGCACAAATCCAAGAAGACCCGTCACCATATATAGAAGGATGTGATTGATGAGTGTGTCTGAGCAGGCAAGAGTGAGGACCTGAGCAAGTTCACAGTAAAAGTTTTGAATTCCCCAGTTGGAGCAGAAGGACAGCTGCAGCACCAATAGGCTGTGGATCAGGGCATTTGACATGCTGAGGAACCAGGACACAAGAACAAGCAGGCTGCAGAGGCGAGGGTTCATGATGACCAGGTAGTGCAGGGGGTGGCAGATGGCCACAAAACGGTCATAGGCCATCACAGTGATTAGAAATGTGTCCATGACTCCAAACACCATAAAAAAATACATCTGGGCAATGCAGCCTGCATAAGTAATGGTTTTTCTCTGTGTCTGGATGTTCACCAGCATCTTTGGGACGGTGGTGGAGGTGAAACAGATGTCGGTGAAGGATAGATTGGAGAGGAAGAAGTACATGGGGGTGTGGAGGTGGGAGTCAGAGCTCACAGCCAGGATGATGAGCAGGTTCCCGAGCACAGTGACCACAAACATGGACAGGAACAGCCCAAATAGCATCGGTTGATGCTCTGAGTCTTGGGAAAATCCCAGGAGTAAAAATTCTGAAACCCTTGTTGCATTTCCTGGTTCCATTTCTCTGACAAGTCAGCTAGAAGATGAAGAATGTGAAATAGACACTGGATAGATTCTAACATCTCTCTGTGTTTTTTCTTTTTCCTTAAGTTAAAGAATTGGGTATAAAAGCCTTAGCATTAAAAATCTTAGAAATTCTACATTCTGTCATTTGTTATATGCAGCATTTTGGTAGGTTGACCAATCCTTGTCTACTGGCCTCTGAGATACTCACCCATTTCTCTTTCTGTGGCTTAGTGTATACTGTTTTTGCTCATTAAATAGCCTTGCATCCTCTCCAGCCTAGGCAGGATGTTCATTGCCAAAGTTGATCTCTCCCATATCCCAACAATTTATCCTGTTTTCTCTCACTCGTCTTTCTATGTAATCCCTCACCAGGAATCCCTCCCTCAGAAGCATCAGCAACTGCTTCTCCACAGCCTTTAACTGAAACACCTACATCCCCGTCCTTGAATTTCAGTCTTAATTGTCC
>NW_007735123.1:56706-62436 GCF_000696425.1 Galeopterus variegatus
CACAGCCTTTGTGTGAAACACCTACATCCCCGTCCTTGAATTTCAGTCTTGTCTTGTAAACAGAAGGTAACCAAAAGAGTAAATAGGGAAATCACATGTTTACAAGAAATTTCACAGAGGGTTAGTGGTGACAATGGTTGTTTTGCTGGGAATATAAATGAGGACAGTCATTGTTTTCAAAACTCCCTTCTTGGAAGTCACTCAATTGTATTCTCTGTCCTTTTACTTGCATGTGAAACTGCTAAACACCCTCCATCCCTGAATGAGGAAGGCCTCCCTCCTTTGTGGTCTCTCCTCAAACACCTGAAGTTCCACTTTCCTGAAGAGAGTAGAAAAGGCAAGTGGACATTTGGTTACAGGAGCCTCAGGACATAGAGAGGAAAGAGCCAGAGGTTCAGTGGGTGCTGGGCAAATGTCCCCTCCCCTTCTTCCCAGTGCCATTCTGAGCATCACTTTATGTCTGTCCCTCATCCTTTTAGTATTGTAGGCAAACATTGTGCTGTGGCTTCTTTCTTCCACAGTATTTAATAAGTACTATAGAGGACAGTACTGAAAATCTGTTTATGGGGCAGAACCCATGGCGCACTAGGGAGTGTGCGGCGCTGGGAGCACAGTGGCGCTCCGGCCGTGGGTTCGGATCCTATATAGGGATGGCTGGTGCGCTCACTGGCTGTGTGCGGTGTGCATGACACCAAGCCAAGGGTTGCGTTCCCCTTGCCAGTCACAAAAAAGGACAAAAAAATCTGTTTATGAATTTTACTGATTTGAGGACTTTTGAAAAAAGGGGCCAGCGTCTGAAGCTAGAATATGTCCTTAGCTGTATATTACTTTCCTTAGTAAGGAGATACATAATCCACATGAACATTCAGGTTCTAAGTGGTAAGTGCATTTGAAGAAAAAATATAGATAGGTGTTTCAAGGGGAAGATGGATTTATGTCTAGCATAGTCAAATATCACTTCCTCAAGCCAAATAAAAAGATTTAGACAATGAAATAAATCAGTGATAAATAATGGACACGAGGGAGAGGAACCAGTGAGAATCAACTTTGTTCTGATGGACAAACAGTGGGTCTGGCTGCTGCAGGCTTTGTTCAGAGGCCTCTGGAATTCAAATCCACTGCAATGATTATGTCTTTCCTAAAGTCCTACCTGGCATTGCAGCAGCCACCAAATTATGATTGAAATGGATCATGACATTATGGATAAAAACATTCATCTCAAGAAGTTACCCACAAATTAGAAACCCTCTACCCTAGGAGCAGGGATTAAACATTACAGATAGAGAGGCTGCAGATGTTAGTCATTTATACTGGCTGCTTTTTCCATTCACCAAATAAGTATGTTCTATTCTGTTTCTAGTATCTAGTGATAGTGGGCAGTTTTGTTGAACCATGCCAGAAAGTAGAAGAATTGAACTAGGTCATCTGTGAGTCACTAAAAAATTCCTTGCAGAATGGCTCCTTTGGACCAGACTAAGTGTTTGCTGTTGGGGATACAAAGATTAATGTTGTGGTCTTTGTTCTCACAGTTCCACCTCACAGAGGTAGAGATTGATGCAGAAACAGGTCACTATGATACAGAGAATCAAATGCTGATATAAAGGTTATTACAGAGTGGAAGAGAGACAGGGGCCCTAAATCCAGCCTGGAGTGATGGAGTCAGGTAAGGATTTCTGGAGGAAGGGATAACTGGGCAAGGAGTGATCCAGGTTGAGGGTTGAGTGGAGCGTTTCTCGTAGGGACATAAGTAAGGGAAAAGGCCCAGAAGGAGAAATCAGTAGGGAGCAGTGTGCTGTTAGTTTTGCTGCTGCTGGAGCACAAAGTGGTAAATGAGAACAGTGAGGAATGATGTTGGACAGGTGGGCAGGGACCACAACTCTGGGAACCTGAGAAGAATGATGCCTAGAGGATGAGGTTGTGCCGGGACTGCAGTGAAAGGAGTAACATGATCTGAATCTCAATTTTCCTTAGTGCCTGGAGTGAAATATTTATTTAAGGCAGGTAAACTAAGGGCAAGAGAATATGGATGAGGAATCCTCACATCATTAGAGTTGAAGAAACCACCTCAAGAATTCTATTACAGAAGACAAACAATGGGCAGAATGATGAAAGAATGATGACGATGTCTTGCTAATGTTCTCAGGTTACGGATGAGACCTGACACCCAGATGAAATCATAGAGAGCAATGGAGACATGTGGGCTTTGATCCTTCTCTAATGTTCCTGGAGCAAAAAGAAAGGATGTGAAGAGGGGACTGGATGTTGGACTTGCCTATGTCCTTCACTTTCCCCTCTCATTCACCCCACCCCAGTCTTTATACACCACAGTCCAATATACCAGGGAACACAGACTCTTCTCTCTTGAAGGTGCCTAATAAGAACCATGGATATGAGTGAAGAAGGAGGGGGAAAGGTAGGAAGTACTTTCCCAGGAAAGTGAGGATGACAGAGAATTCAGAAAGGGTTGGTCTAGGCTGAGAGCAAACAGAGGCTCTGGAGCTCTCGGTTCAGATTAAGAGAAGAAAAGTACTAGAAGACACCAAGATTTCAACGTTAAGGACTTATAGCTCTGTTAGCACCTTGGGGCATCTGTTTGCAGAACTCAGATTGGTAATTGTGTTTTAGTCTGTTTTTGTGCTGCTGTAACAGAATCCTTGAAACTGGGTAATGTATAAAGAAAAGAGGTTTATTTGGCTTATGATTGTGGGACAGCTGCACCTGGTGCAGGGCTCAGGCTGCTTCTACTCATGGCGGAAAGCAGAGGCGGCCGGCAGGTAGAAATGGATCACACGGTGAGAGGAAGTGAGACAGAGAGAGAGAGAGAGAGAGAGAGAGAGAGAGAGAGAGAGAGAGGAGATGTTGAGGTTCTTAAAGAACCAGCTCTTGCAGGAACTAATAGAGCACAAACTCACTCACTACCCCCACCCCTCTGGAGAGCATTAATCCATTCATGAAGGATCTGACCCCAAGACCTAAACACCTCCAAGCACTGCCAGATTGGGGATCCGATTTCCACATGAGTGTTTGGGGGTACAACACATACAAACTCTACCACTGTGTCACTGGACATTGTAGTCCAGGGCAATGCTATGGTGTCAAAGTGTGCCCTAGGGACCCACAAAGAGTAGCTGTCCCCATAATCTCCATTAGCTACCCACCCAAGCAATATACACCTAAAGACAAAACCCACTATACGGTAACAATTTTAAGCAAGTAATCTACAGACTTTCCCTTCCGAGCAATTAGCCTCAAGAGCTCCTTCTCTATGGGTATTATTGGTTTCCCTGTCCTAAGCTTAACAACAGTCAATGACCTTTTCCCTCAACCACCTCTTTCCTCTATTTCCCTCAACACCTACTTGGCTGTGCAGGTTTGGCAACATGCACCCAGGACAGGAACCAACTCCCCCAAATCTTGTTCTCTCATAGAGGGTGGACGAGGAAGAATGTTGGCCCCCCACAAGAAGAGCAGGGAGACAGAGCCAGGGTGGTGGTATGGGGCTTGGCTGATTGCTGCTGTAGGAGGCATGAGTGTCTTGGGCCCAGGTATGGAAGCCTTGGTGACTACAAGTTGACATGTTATACATTTTATGGCCCAGGGGTCTAAATCCCCACTGACTTGTTAGAGAAATTGATCAAGGGTGAATTCATTCCCTGATGAGTTTGTTTCCAGGGCAGGGACTCCACAGGAAGGTTTCTCTGACCTGCCTGTTCTTTATCCCTGGGAGACTAAGAATGTGGCCAACTCTGATTCCTCTTTCCTTGGTCTTTTTTACTTCTGGAAGAAATTACTGTAGTCTTGCTTGGATCTCTTCTTGGGGACAAGGGTCAGCATTTTCTACTGTGGTTTCCTCGTCAGGCAGGTTGCTGAATTGCAGAATTTCCCAGGATTCACTATGGTAGTGGTTTTCAGAATTTAGCCTGCACCAAGATGGTGTTAAAGACTTTTTTTTTTGAGGTTTAGCTCCACCATTTATTTTTTGTTTTCATCCAAATTTTATATTATTTTGTCAATATACAATGTGGTTGATTATTGTGGCCAATTACTGAAACCTCCCTCACTCCTCCCTTTTCCCTCTTCCTCCCAACAACGTCCTTTCTCCCTCCCTCCTCCCTCTCCCTCCTCTCTCCCAACAATGTCTTTTCTGTTTGCTTTTTGTATCAACTTCAAGGAATTGTAATTCTTATGTCTTCTTCCCTCCCCCCTTTCCGTTTTTTTTTGTATTTATTTATTCATTTTTAGCTCTCACATATAAATGAGAACATATGATATTTCTCTTTCTGTGCCTGACTTGTTTCACTTATAATTCTCTCCAGGTCCATCAATGTCATTGAAAATGGCAGTATTTCATTCCTTTTTATAGCAGAGCAGTATTCCATTGTGTAGATATACTGCAGTTTCCGTATCCACTCATCTGATGATAGACATTTAGGCTGGTTCCAACTCTTAGCTATTGTAAAGAGTGCTGCGATGAACATTGGGGAACAGGTATACCTTCTACTTGATGATTTCCATTCCTCTAGGTATATTCCCAGCAGTGGGATAGCTGGGTAATATGGTAGATCTATTGGCAATTGTTTGAGGAACCTCCATACAATTTTCCATAGAGGCTGCACCATTTTGCAGTCCCACCAACAATGTATGAGAGTTCCTTTTTCTCCACAACCTCGCCAGAATTTGTCATCCTCAGTCTTTTGGATATTAGCCATTCTAACTGGTGTGACATGGTTTCTCAGTGTGGTTTTGATTTGCATTTCCCGAATGCTGAGTGATGTTGAGCATTTTTTCATATGTCTGTTAGCCATTTGAATTATCTTCCTTTGAGAAATGCCTCTTCAGCTCTTTTGCCCATTTTTTAATTAGGTTACTTGTTTTTTTCTTGTAAAGTTGTTTCAGTTCCTTGTATATTCTAGATATCAATCCTTTGTTGGATGTATATTTTGCAAATATTTTCTCCCACTCTGTTGGTTTCCTTTAACTCTGTTAATTGTTTCTTTTGCTGTGCAGAAGCTTTTTAGTTTGATATAATCCCATTTGTTTATTTTTCCTTTGGTGACCCATGCTTTTGGGGTCACATTCATGTAGTTTGTGTCTAGTCCTACTTCCCGAAGTGTTTCTTCTATGTTTTCTTTAAGAAGTTTTATTGTTTCCGAGTGTATATTTAATTCATTAATCCTTTTTGAGTTGACTTTAGTATACAGTGAGAGGTATGGGTCTAGTTTCATTCTCCCGCATATTGATATCCAGTTATCCCAGCACCATTTGCTGAAGAGGCAGTCTCTTCCCCTGTGTGTAGACTTGATGCCTTTGTCAAAAATAAGATGGCTGTAGGTGTGTGGGTTGATTTCTGGATTCTCTATTCTATTCCATTGATCAGTGTGTCTGTTTTTATGCCAGTTCCATGCTCTTTTGGTTATTATATCTTTGTAGTATAAAGTCAGGTAGTGTTATGCCTCCAGCTTCTTTTTATTTTTGCTCAGCATTGCTTTGGCTATGCGTGGTCTTTTGTTATTCAATATAAATGTCTGGATAGTGTTTTCCATTTTTGAGAAAAATATAATTGGAAGTTTGATGGGGATTGCATTGAATTTGTATATCACTTTGTGTAGTATGGCCATTTTCACAATGTTGATTCTTCCAATCCAAGAGCCTGGGATATCTTTCCATCATCTGGTATCCTCTCTAATTTCTCTCAGCAGTGGTTTGTAGTTCTCATTATAGAGATTTTTC
>NW_007735123.1:62863-65342 GCF_000696425.1 Galeopterus variegatus
TTTGTATATCACTTTGTGTAGTATGGCCATTTTCACTATGTTGATTCTTCCAATCCAAGAGCCTGGTATATCTTTCCATCATCTGATATCCTCTCTAATTTCTCTCAGCAGTGGTTTGTAGTTCTCATTATAGAGATTTTTCACATCCTTGGTTAACTCAATTGGTTAACCATCCTTGGTTAACTAAGTATGTTATATTATTGGTTTCTATTGTAAATAAGCAAGCTTTCTTGATTTCTCTTTCTGTATGTTCACTAATGGAGAATCGAAATGCTACTGAGTTTTGTGTGTTGATTTTGTATCCTGCTACTTTGCTGAAATCATTTATCAACTCAAAGAGTTTTTTTGTAGATGCTTTAGGCTGTTCAATATATAGGATCACGTCATCTGCAAAGAGAGACAGTTTGACTTCATCTTTTCCAATCTGGATGCCCTTTATTTCCTTCTCTACTCTGATTGCTCTAGTACTTCCAGCACTATGCTGAGTAGAAGTGGTGCAAGTGGGCATCCTTGTGTAGTTCCTGTTCTTAAGAGAAAAGCTTTCAGGTATATCCCATTCAGGATGATAGTTTCAGTGGGTTTATCACATATGGCTTTAATTATGTTGAGATACTTTCCCTTTATACCTAACTTATAGAGGGTCTTTGTCATGAATGAATGTTGAATTTTATCAAATGCTTTTTCAGCATCTATAGAGATGATCATATGGTCCTCATGTTTGATTTTATTAATATGGTGTATCACATTTATTGATTTGCATTTGTTGAACAAACTTTGCATCCCCGGGATGAATCCCACTTGATCGTGGTGAATAATTTTACCTATGTGTTGTTGTATTCTTTTAGCTAGTATTTTATTGAGGATTTTTGCATCTATATTCATCAAGGATATCAGCCTGTAGTTTTCTTTTTTGGTTATATCTTTACCTGGTTTTGGTATCAGGATGACGTTTGCTTCATGGAATGAGTTTGCGAGATTTGCCTCTGTTTCAGGCTTTTGGAATAGTTTGTAAAGAATTGGTGGCAATTCCTCTTTGAATGTTTGGTAAAATTTTCTGTGAATCCATCTGGTCCTGGGCTTTTCTTTGTTGGGAGCCTGCTGATAACATCTTCAATCTCCTTTATTGTTATTGGCCTGTTCAGATTTTCTACATCCTCTTGGCTCAGTTTTGGTAGCTTGTGTGTGTCCAGAAATTTGTCCATTTTCTCCAGATTTTCAAATTTGTTGGCGTATAGTTGTTTATAGTAGTCTCGAATGATTCCTTGTATTTCAGATGTATCAGTTGTAATATCACCTTTTTCATTTCTAAGTTTTGTTATTTGGAACTTCCCTCTTTTTTTAGTTAACCATGCTAATTTTTTTTCAATTTTATTTATCTTTTCAAAATTAACTTTTTGATTCATTGATCTTTTGTATCGTTTTTTGGGTTTCAATTTCGTTAAGTTCTGCTCTGATCTTAATGATTTCTTTTCATCTGCTAAATTTGGGTTTGGATTGTTCTTGTTTTCCTAGTTCTTTAAGGTAAAGTATTAGGTTGTTCACTTGCCATCTTTCCATTCTTCTTCCGTAAGCATTTCATGCAATAAATTTCCCCCTTAGTACTGCTTTTGCAGTATCCCACAGGTTTTGGTATGATGTATCATTATTTTCATTAATTTCAACAAATTTTTAATTTCCTGCTTGATTTCTTCTTGGACCCATATGTCATTAAGTAGAATATTGTTTAATATCCATGTGTTTGTATAGATTCCAGAATTTCATTTGTTATTGATTTCCAATTTTAATCCATTGTGCTCTGAATAAATACACGGGATAATTCCAATTTTTTGAATTTGTTGAGACTTGATATGTGACCCTGTATTTATCTATCCTGGAGAATGATCTATTTGCTGATGAGAAGAATGAATATTCTGAGGTTGTTGGATGGAATGTTCTGTAGTTATCTGCCAAGTCCAATTGGTCTAGAGTATTGTTAAGATCTTGTGTTTCTCTGCTGATTCTTTGCCTAGATGATCTGTCCAATATTGACAGTGGGGTGTTCAGGTCCCCTGCTATTATGGTATTAGTATCTATTTCCTTTTTTAGGTCCAATAGAGTTTGTTTTATAAATTTGGCTGCTCTGACATTGTGTTCTTATATATTTATGATTGTTATGTCTTCTTGATGGATCAATACTTTTATCATTATGTAGTGGCNTTTCTGATTTACTGTTTGTTTTCTGTGTTTGTTGGTTCCTTAGGTTGTAGTTAGCGTTTTTCTATGTTTGTTTTCTCTTCATGAATGCCATTTTTATTATATTAGTGGGTTTAAATTTTTCTTGGGTATGTATGGCAGTGGTAGTTATTTTTCAGGAACCAAACCCAGTACTCCCTTGAGAATTTCTTGTAAGGGTGGTTGTGTGGTAGTGAGCTGCCACATATTTTGTTTGTCTGAGAAATATACTATTTGCCCTTCATTTTGGAAGGATAGCCTTGTGGGG
>NW_007735123.1:65900-66184 GCF_000696425.1 Galeopterus variegatus
GAATACCCCTGACTCAGATATTTGAGTGCTTAAGGTTGTCTGATATGTCTCTTGATTTTCTTCAATGCATTCAATTCTTTTTTCTTATTTTTTGTCTGCCTGTGTTATTTCAAACAGCCCATCTTCAAGGTCAGAAGTTCTCTGTTCTGCTTCTGCAATCCTCCTGGTTAAACTGTGTGTTGTGTTTTTTATTTTGCTGAATGAATTGTTGAGCTCGGTAAGGTCTGCTACATTCTTTTTCAGGGCATTGATTTCCTTGTACATTTCTTCTTTCATGTCCTGTA
>NW_007735123.1:66563-69218 GCF_000696425.1 Galeopterus variegatus
CTGCTGGGTCATGCACCATCACCACAGGTGGTGTGGTCTCTGTGAAGCTTCTGCCTCCCCTGCTGGACATCTCCCTGCTTTGCATGTAGTGGGCCAGGCTGGGGATGGAGTTGGGTTGCAGCAGTGAGACATACCTGCTGGCTAGTTTCTTCTTAATGTGATTAGAGTTTCTTTTATAATTGACATAACTATTTTGGCTGGCAGATCAGACTTACTGATAATACTGAATAGTTCTATAATATTGTTGTTAAATTTTTTTTACTTCAATGTCCACAATATAATACAAATAATATAACTATTTCTGATGTATGGTACAGAGGCAATGTCCTTTCCTTATCTGACTAATGTGTTTAAATGTTCAGGAGAATATCTAAAGATTAATGTTGGAGTGGAATGCCTTGGCCTATTCAGGAATTGTACACACCTGTTGTCATGTTTTAATGTAAAATATCCTCTTGGCTGTCATTTTCATTCAACCATTCTTTATTGGATTAAGAAGATACCTCTGTTTTCTACATGTCCCAAGAATCTTTTCTGAGTTTGCTAACCATAGTCATAGCTGTTAAATGTTTTCAAGTGCATTTTGTTTTATTGTGATTGTGGTTATGATTTCCCTTCATTGACTTCTTGTTGTGATGAACTGTGATAACAACAATCCCAATATTACACCATCTTCCCATTCCTAGAATAGGTATTACTAGTTCATCACAGATTATTCTTTTAAAAATAGGTATAAATATATTTTATTTAACTTTACTATCCAATTGAGTGTCTATATTCAGGCAGGTGATGACCTTGAACATTTCTCTTTTTTGTTATGATTGTCACTTGTGGTCAGAAACTTGCTTTTATACCAAACATTTCTACTAGTTGAGCACCTTCTATGTGTCATACACCTCGTAAGACCCTGAAAAGAAAAGTGATGAGACAAAACAGTCACAATCTCAGATGTACAAATAAACATAAATTTATCAATATGAGGGACCCACCAAGAAAGAGTATATAACATGCTCTAATGTAGGGCTCACACACTCTGTCCCTCCGGACCCTCAACCTCTGGCCTCTCTAGTCCTCTCCATCACCAAGCTCACTAAGCCATATGCAGATTAGCATTCTGTCTCTCAGTCTAGAATGTTTATACATTTTTTACTTCCCCTGATTAACAATGACCCATTCTTCCTGTCTGAACTCAAATATTCATATTCTAACATAAAATTGCTTCTCTATGATAATATTTTGCTTTACTTAATTAACATTCTCTAATATTAATAATACTTGTCCTCTTTCTGTCATAGAGAATGTAAAAATTGATTTTAAAATTTGTTTTTTAATTTCTCAAGGATGATTTCATTTAGCTAATTTCTGAATATTTTAAATCAAATCCATTACATATATTTTGACAATTAGGGATTGATTTTAGCACAATACATTTCCACTTGACAATATGGTGACATGAATATACATTCTCACATACCTCTTGTTTTTATTTGAATGGTGGTGTATTTTCGATTCTTCTCATGCATGTAGTCCACATGCTTTTTTCTCTTCTTGGAAGAATTCATCTAGCACGCATTCTGTGAAAGAAGGAGCCATAGGGATCTTCATTAGTTTGAAGTGCTGTATGGCAGTCCAAAGAGGTAACAGACCTGTTGTATTTATAATGATCAGAACTCTGTGAAAGAAGGAGCCATAGGGATCTTCATTAGTTTGTAGTGCTGTATGGCAGTCCAAAGAGGTAACAGACCTGTTGTATTTATAATGATCATAATTCCATTCATAATGGCTGCCTCATTTATAAGGGATATTGATAAACGATAGTCATGTAATACATGTTTATTGTGATATTAAGAACAAAAGTTCACATTTATAACTTGGCCATTTTATGTCACAGGAACCACAGTAGAAAAATCACATGCCTCATCTCATTTGACTTTGCTACTAAGAGAGTTTAAGTAATTTTCACAAGCAGTAAGTTGGTGGATCAAAATTCTATTCCAGGAAGCATGACCCAAGAACCCATTTTCTAGCTCTAGACTGTACCTTGGAAGAGTTATATATCCCAAACTATTATCATAAAAGGTGAGACTTAATAACAGTAATAATTACAGCTTTCATTTGCTGAGATTCTAAGCATGCACAAAGGCATTGCTGAATCTCACAAAAGCTAACACTAATAACTGCCTTTAAAAAGAAAAAAATATGGCACCAAGAGTTAACTGTCACATCCCTAGGAAGCAACAGGTCACAGAATAAAGGTTGTGTGACTTGAAAATCTATCTGTTTATTACTACTGTAGAGCTATTAGAACAGAGAAAGTTTGGGAATTAACAAGGAACAGACTTGACATGTCTTTAATTATTTTGGAAGGGTCATATCAAAAAAGAAATTGGATTATGTCTATAGATTCAAACAGGATAATCAAAACTAATGAGCAGAAGACGAAAAGAGAGAGATTTCTTTTAGATTAAAGTCTGAATCAAAATAAGATGCAACCATGCTGATCAAATCACCGTCAATTGAAGGACTCAATAGATGCTGAAAGACATTCATCCAAAGGTGACATTGTGAAGTGATGACTAGCTGAGGTGCCAGTTGGCTGTTCATTGAATGGTGCTTTTTCCTACGTCCCCAACAGACATACCAGCTACATGGAAG
>NW_007735123.1:69773-70662 GCF_000696425.1 Galeopterus variegatus
CCATGTACCTGGTCACAGTGCTTTGGAATGTGCTCATCATCCTGGCCATCATCTCAGACTGCACCTCCACACCCCCATGTACTTCTTCCCCTCCAACCTGTCCTTCACTGACATCTGTTTCATCTCTACCACTGTCCCAAAGATGCTGGTGAACATCCAGGTACAGAGCAATGACATCTCCTACACAGGATGCCTCATTCAGATGTATTTTGTTATGATGTTTTCTGGACTGGATAATTTCCTTTTGACTGTGATGGCCCATGACTTGGTACCTGGCCATCTGCCACCCCATGCACTACACGGTCATCATGAACCTCCATCTCTGCATCCTTTTGGTTCTGATGGCTTGGTTCATCATTTTCTGGGTCGCCCTGGTTCACTTTCTACTAATTATTAGACTGAAATTTTCTAAAGACACTGAGATTCCACTTTTCTTCTGTGACTTTGCTAAGCTTCCCAAGGTGGCCCACTCTGATACCCTCATCAATTATGTCTTGTATGTAGCAACTGCGCTTCTGGGTGTGTTTCCCGTCACAGGGATCCTGTTCTCTTACTCTAGGATTGTCTCCTCCTTAATGCGAATGTCCTCCACTGCATGTAATTATAAAGTATTTTCCTCCTATGGGCCTCACCTCTCTGTGGCCTCCTTGTTTTATGGAACTGGACTTGAGGTCTATCTTAGTTCTGCTATGACCCATTCTTCCCGGAGTAGTTCAATTACTTCGGTGATGTACACTGTGTTCATTCCCATGCTGAACCTCCTTCTTCGAAAGCCTGAGGAACAAGGATGTGAAGGGGGGCCTGGACAGACTCCTCAGCAGAGCAGCCTCTTGCTTGTGATGGATCCCCGATCTCAGGGCTAAGTAGACATTGTGGTCCCCAGAGGAAG
>NW_007735123.1:71540-73376 GCF_000696425.1 Galeopterus variegatus
TTTTATTACTTCCTCCTCAACAACTCCCTCTGTGATTCCTTTGTGCATATTCATCCTATACAGTGTCCTAGAATCTCCATTTTTCATAAGTTTTCTTACAACCTTGCCTAAGAATTCTAAGTTGAGATTTAAAGCCATTTTCATGCCAAGTGCTAATACAGTCTCTTCTAAACATTCTCTAAAATGTTGGTGTTCTTTACTTTAGTTTGGTCGTAGTCTTGCTTTTCTCTGGAAAATTTGGAATAAAAATTTGATAAGGCAAAGTGCTTATCATATCAGGACTGTCCTTGATGTTTTATATGTATGAAAACACTGAAAACACTTTTTGAAATGTTTTCTGCCATTCTGCCTGTTTTATAAAGGAAGGAACTGAGATGGATATGGACTATATTTATCTATGCTTTGGCTATACCTGGCAACTGGGCAGTGAGCCTGCATTTCTCATTTTGCCGTGCTATTTTTTCATAAAATTAGTGACGGGATCTTCAAAATGGCAATCTAGATCTGTAAACTGGTTTGTTCAGATGATTTATAGTAATACACCACCTAGAATGCCTCTGAGATGTTTCTTCATTCTTTGTGGTCCTTTGTTCCCTACGTTCCTTTATTCCCTCCTTTCTTACTTCCCACATTATCTCCTTCCTTCCTTCCTTCCTTCTTTCCTTTCCTCCTCCTATTTGCCCTTTATTTCCGAAGATTGCAGTTTTAAGTTGTATACTAAGATCCTAAAATGCATAATAATTAATACAGTAGTATAAGCATTGTTCTCTTACATGGTTTAATTTTTTCAAAAGACTTTCTGAAGGCCTCTTCAGGAATAGTAGTTAAACATTTGTGGAATGTATTTAGAATGTAGTTCATGTTTTTTATTCTGGTAAAAATATATAACATAAGAATTTCCATTTTTAGCATTTTCTAACATACTATTGCACGGAATTAATTATATTCACAATGCTGTGTAACCACTACTCCCAAGAGTTTTTCTCCATTCTAACATAAACACTGTACCCATTAAGCAATAACTATTATACCTTGCCTCTGTTTCTTGTGACCTCTAATATACTTCTGTCTCTGAGGGAAGAGTGTTGATCAAATTGGGCCTGCAGTGAATGGCAGGTGAGTAGATGCTGTCAGGGTTCAACCCCCATTCCCTGGGATCCTCTCATCATCTCCATTCACACCATTCTGTGGCCAATGGTCAGCACCAGCTGGAACCTACTTTTCAGAATGCATGGTGGCAGAAGTGACAGGGAATTAAGCCCCACTAGGTCCTCCCTTGATGGAGAGGTTTGGGGTATACCGTCTCTTTCACACCTTAACTGGGATAATTCTAAATTATGAGTCATACCATTTTCCATAATTTCCCCATATGATTGAAATCTGCTCATTCACTGTGATAGCTGACTTAATGCAAGCTTTATTAGATGCATTTTCTTCCCTGCATTCACTTCTCCCCTCTTCCATCTGTTTTTTAGTCCTTTCAATAAAGTGTTTGCACATGAATCCTTTGCTCAGCATCTGTTCTGTGAAACCCACAACTAGCACAGGTGATAAAGTCTTAGAGGGGTATGAAGACCATATCAAAAAAGGAATTCGAGACTTTGTATCAAAAATATAACTTATTATGGGGACACGTAAAGATTTCAAATTATTTACTAATTTGTTAGTGAGGCTAACTAAGTAAATGATAATTTGTTATCGATGTTATTTGGCGTGGCTTCAATTCATTTTAATGTTATTTGTTGCAGCTTTGATTCATATTGATTACATTGGACAAAATTATAGTCCAAAGTGTATTTATAATACACTGTGTATAAATTGAGGAAGGGGCCAGAG
>NW_007735123.1:74498-75487 GCF_000696425.1 Galeopterus variegatus
ATTTTTAAGATTCTTCCAGACCATTTTTCAAAGTGGCTACATCATTTTACATTCCCATCAGCAATGCATGAAGGTTTTGTTTTTTCACATCTTCACCACACTTGGGATTCAGGAAAGACTTCTAATAGGATGAGATACTTGAGGGTAGAATAACAAATACCGTGTAGAAATTTAACTGGAGAATAGGGTTGGGTCACATATAATAGACCTTCAAGAGTCAGGTTTATCCAGAAGATAGATGAAGCTTATAGTGTTAGAGATGAGGCTGGAAATGTAGACAGAGGGCAGAGCATTGAGAGCCTAATTTGACATACTAAGAATTTCATAAGCAATTGAGAACCAGAGCCTTGCTGCAATCATAGGAGCAATATGAGAATTTTAGGAATACCACAAGTAGGGAGAATTAGAGGCAGAGAGAACATTTAGGGTGCTGTTGAAGTAGTCTGGGGGAGATGAGATGGTGAGCTGACCTAATCTAATGCCAAAGATATAGGTACAATTTGGGAGAGAGATGTATTAGGTTACTATTGTTGCTGTAATGGATATCATGATCTGAGCATGTGAGGACTTCTCTGCTGTTGAAAGACTTTAGCTCTGAGTTATGTAGGGAGTTATTTCAGGGTTTAAAGAGAACACATGACATGATCTGATGTAAGATTTTAAAAAATTGTTCCAGGGCTGGCTGGTTCGCTAAGTTGGTAGAGCATGAAGTTATAATGTCAAGGTCAAGGGTTCAGATCCCCATACTGGCCAGCAGCCAAAACAAAACAAAACAAAATAAAAAGATCATTCTGTCTAATGGGTTGAGAATGAATTGCAGAAAGTGAGCTGCCTGGAACTGACTGCACCATTCCAGGTGAATATACTTAGCTAAGAGCAGAGTAGAAACAGTAGGGAAAGAATTGAGAAGTGCTCAGTTTGTATTGTTATCAAGGCAAAACCAACAGAATTGTTTATCAGGTAGGATATGGATGTTAAAAGAGAGAGGA
>NW_007735123.1:76391-82297 GCF_000696425.1 Galeopterus variegatus
ATCAAGGCAAAACCAACAGAATTGTTTATCAGGTAGGATATGGATGTTAAAAGAGAGAGGAACCTTGGATGACTCCAGAGTGTAGGGCCTGAAGCTCTGGAAGAAGGAAATTGCATCCACTGAGAGAGGGAGCACTGTGGGCGAAGCCAATTTGGGAAGGAAAGGGGACATCAAAAGTTCAGCATTTAACATATCAATATTGAGATATTCTTTTTGGTGGGGTGTGTGCAGGGGGGCACCTGGCCAGTATGGGGATCTAAACCTGTGACCTTGGTGTTATAAGGCTGTGCTCTACACAACTGAGTGAACCAGCCAGTTGGATAAAATTGAGATAATCTAAATGGACAAATTTCGTATGATTCCACCCATATGAAGTGGCTGGAGTACTCAAATTCATAGAGACAGAAAGTAGGATAGTGGTTACCAAGGGTGGCAGATGTGGGAACAGTGGAGTTATTGCTTAATAAGTACAAAGCTTCAGTTTGGGATGATGAGAAAGTTCTGGAGATGGATGGTGGTGACGGTTGCACACAATATGAATGTGCTTACTGCCAATGATCTGTACACGTAAAAATTGTTAAGGTGGTAAATTTTATGCTCTTTTGCCACAATCAAACAAATTGAGATGTTTGTTTGACATCACAGTGGACTCTGAAATTTGGGAGAGAAGTCTCCCCTAGAGACATAAATTGGGAGGAGAGGGACATTGACATGTAGGTCTTATTTGAGGCTGGTTGAGATCAACAAAAAACTAAGTGAATAGGCAGAAGAACCAAAGACAGAGAATTAGGCTGTCCAGAAAGAAGAGGAGTAACCTGCAAAGGAGACTGAGTAGGAGAAACCAGTGAGGTGGCAGAAAACTAGGAGACCTTGCATTCTTTATCACTCAAAGATGGGGGTGGAGAGAGAAGCAGTTCTCCTCAAGAGGAAGAGATATCCCCCCTTATGAGGGGTATGTCCTCTCCAGGTAGACCCAGAGATGTGAACTGCAAAAACAGAGATTGTCTGATCAGAGGAACCTTAGATTATTTCGGACACATGTATCTCCAATGCCATGGGAGTTGGACAGTGTTTTAGCTCTCATTGAAAGCTTGAATGAGCATAACATAAAGCAAAGTTTTAGATAGTTTTCCTCATCTCCTCCATAACCACCATATTTCCATCAAATGTAAGAAACAGGCTCATAAGGAAAAAGCCCTTGTTCTCTCTGTCCTTTTTTCTTATCTCCTTTTGTATGGGATGCTTATTTAAAAGCCTTCCCATGTTCTGGATTGATCCCTTAAGAAGACTAGTTACCTAAAATTTACTTATCAGGGGTCTTCCTCCAAGTTGTATTCTGGAGAGAGGGGAGGAGAAGCAGCGTAATTGCAAGCATTTAACTGGGGTAAGAAGAGAATCTGTTCTATTTAATTCATTTCCAATTTCTTTCAATCTTAACTTGCTGGAAAACAGATATACCAGGTTCATTTTACACGAGAAGTATTTATTGAGAGAATACTGTGTTGCTGGTGCTGGGGGCATAGTTATGAAGAAGTAAAGCTTATATTCATGTCGCTTATATTCTAGTGGGAGAGAAAGAAAAAAAGTAGTGAACCGATAAAAATACACTCTCTCAGATGTGGGAGCTAAGAGAGAATGAAGGAAGGAAAGAAAGACCGCAGTAGTGCATTGGACTTGCAGATGGAGAGAACATTCTATCCACAACAGAGTAGTTTGGGGGGGAAGGGGGTAGTGGGAGTGTGGTTGGCGCTAATTGGCGGGGGACACAGGGCACGAATGGAATTTCTGGTAATGGGTATACAGCCAGTATGAATCTGGCCCTCACATTATGGGCATGAGTGGCTTTGTATATCATGAATATTTATAAAAAACCCCAACACTTTAAGAAAGTAATAGTAATAACCACATTTTTAGAAACAAGGAAATCAAGCCATAGGGGTTAACTGTCACATCAATAGGAAACATCAGATCACAGAATAAATGTTGTTTGAGTTGAAAATGTGTCTTTACCACTACTGTAGAGCTATTAGAATGATGGTGGAATGGGTATTATTAAGAAAAAGACATGACATTTTTAGAAACAAGGAAATCAAGCCATAGGGGTTAACTGTCACATCAATAGGAAACATCATATCACAGAATAAATGTTGTTTGAGTTGAAAATGTGTCTTTACCACTACTGAAGAGCTATTAGAATGATGGTGGAATGGGTATTATTAAGAAAAAGACATGGGATGTTTTAAATTACTTTTGAAAGCCATATCAAAGAAGAAATTAGTTTGTGACCACAGACTCAAAGAAGAGAATTTGATCCAGTTAGTAGAAGTTAGAGAGAAATTTCAGCTAAATCAAAAAATGTCAAAATGATTATACATATTTAAATGGAAATGGGTGACCACTTGGCTGAGTGGATCAGTGTTATTCAAAGGACTCAACAGAGGGTGAAAGATGTCCAGCCAAGGGAGACATTGTAAAGTGATGACTAGCTGTTGCGTCTGTGGGATGCTCATTGAATGTTGCTTTTTCCTCCTTTCCCAGCAGACACACCAGCTACATGGAAGCAGAAAATCACACAGAACTATCAGAATTCCTCCTTGGGCCTCTGTGAAAATTCTGAACTGCAGCCCTTACTCTTCGGACTGTTCCTGTCCATGTGCCTGGTCACCATACTCGGGGACCTGCTCATCATCTTGGCCATCACTTGTGACTCCCACCTCCACACGCCCATGTAATTCTTCCTCTCCAAACTGTCCTTTGCTGACATGTGTTTCATCTCTACCACGGTCCCCGAAATGCTGGTGAACATCCAGGCACAGAGCAAAGACATCTCCTACATAGATTGCCTTGCCCGGATGTATTTTTTTATGTTTTCTTTTTTGCTGGGCTGGATAATTTCTTACTGGCCATGATGGCCTATGACCACTCTGTGGCCATCTGTCACCTCCTGCACTATACGGTCATCATGAGCTCCCGCCTTTGTGCCCTGCTGGTCCTGATGTATTTGTTCATCAATTTCTGGGCCTTCCTACTTCAAATTCTATGGATGAAGAGGCTGACCTTCCCTAAAGACACAGAAATTCTACATTTGTTCTGTGACCTGGCTCAACTTCTCAATGTGGCCCTCTCTGATACCCTCATTAGTAACAGCACCTTGTATGCTGCAGCTGCACTGAAGTGGGTGTTTCTTGTCATTGGGAAACCCTTCTCTTATTATCATATTGTCTCTTCTTCAATACAGATGTCCTCCATTGCAGGCAAGTATAAAGCATTTTACACCTGTGGTTCTCAGCTCTCTATGGTCTCCTTTTACTCTGGGACAAGACTCGGAGACTATGTCAGTTCTGTTTTGGCCCATTCTTCTCAGAGAAGCTTGATTGCCTAAGTAATGTGCACTGTGGTCACCCCCATGCTGAACCCCTTCATCTACAGCCTGAGGAACAAGGATATGAAGGGAGCCCTAGGAAGAATCTTCAGCAGAGCAGCCTCTTGTCCTTGAAGCATCACTGATCTCTGAACTAAGTGGACATTGTACAATCCCCTTTTCTGAAGTACCTAGGTGAATCAAAATCATACAGGGAGAAAGGAAAAGTGTGGACTCCAGAATCTAGATGTAGGGGGAGTGGGGAATTAGTGTTTAATGAGTAAAGATTTTCACTTCTGCAAGATAAAACAGTTCTGGAAATGGATGGTGGTGATGGTTGGACAAAAAGGTGAATTTATTTAATGCCACTGAGCTCTACACTTACAGATGATTCAGATATTCTCTGTGATTTGTATTTTAAGACAATTTTTAAAATGTCCCATCAGGAATGAGAGATGTTGCTCCAAATGTTGGAGGTACTGCTTAGCCATCCAAAATCCATCCCTGTGGGTTCAGCCTCAGCTGCAGAGAGCCACCTTACCCAAGGTCATGCCTCCTTCCTGCAACAGCTCATGTTCAATTACTGATCAATGTGGGGATATAAAGTCTTGGCCCCTCCGCCCCAACTCCAGACAACTCTAAGAGGCCATCCCAGCTCTAGAGCTCCCCAGATGTTTTCAGAGGTTTCGATGGATTGCCACTTGGCTCAGTGTTTTCCTCTGCCCTTCTCTGCGACAAAGAGTTTGTCAAGTTGCAAAATCCGAGAGAACATTTCTCACAAGACTGTCCTTACTTCAGACATGCTTCATATTTTGGGGAGTGTCCAGAGCCACCTTCACCTCAGAACATCTTGTTACAAATTTGGGAGTCCCCACAGACTCACTCAGGTGTGATAATTTGCTAGAATGACTCACAGAACTCAGGAAAGGGCTATACTTTTTATTATAGTTCAGTATAGCAAAAGAATTGAAATTATAACCAGTTAAAGGGAGATACATATAGGGCATGACCCGAGATGATCCAAACATGAAGCTTCTGGTTGTCTACTCCTCATGCAGTCCAGACACATTACTCCAACCTGGCTACAATGTGTAACAATACTCAAAGAGTATTTCCAACCATGGCAACTCACCTGAGCTTTGGTGTCCAGAACTCTTATTGTGACTCCATTGCATTGGCATGATTGGTTGAATTATTTTCTATGTGACTGAGCATGATTTCCAATGCCTCTAACATTTCGAGATGTTATCATGTAGCCTGAAGAACCCAAAACTCTAGTCACAACGTTGGTATTAATGGTATGACCATCATCCATCCTGCGCCATCTCACTGGGATCAACTACCAGCTGTGGTCTGAGGTGCCTGCCATGGATAACCAAGGCAGTCCTATTAGCAGGGTCATTCCAAGGGTTTAGAAGTAAGCTCTCAGGAGTTGGGACAAAGGCTAGACCTATCTTTAGGTGAGTCTCAAATTTCTAACTACACATCTGCCCTTCCACAGGTGTTGATTCCAGGAGCACTGCCTGGTAAACATCCTATATGTTAATCTCCATCTTGGAGTCTGCTTCCCAAGGAACTGAACTTGGGACATCTTATTACCAACAAAGTTAATTTGGTAAGATTTTAAGACAATAATTCCAAAGTAGGGTTTGGATGGTTAGCGATGATTTGGTAATTACAAACCCAGTGCCTGGATCACTGGTGGAAAATTCAAAGAAAGGAGATACAGAATAGACATTTTAGGGTGTTAGGTGCTGGGGTGAGGGTGGGTGCACCTAAAGAATACTAATGAATTGGGAAATACAAATTCAGAGGTGTCTCACAGAGAGTGTGAAGTTCAAAATAATATGGAAACATATGTATTTGCATGTGCAGCTTGGGAAATCCAAATTCAGAGATGTCTCACAAAGAGTGTGAAGTTCAAAATAATATGGAAACATATGTATTTGCATGTGCAGCATACTTCAAATTCCTGAAGCCCATGGTCCAGTCATAAGCACCTACCCCTTTCTCCCCTAATTCTATTACAGGTTTGAACAGGGACACACCGATGACTCTATTCACTATATTTTAAAGAAATTTAGCATCCAGATGACCACAGTGCTTAACACTGTGCGTATTTCTCACCTTTTGGGAAGGACCTTTTCTGAAGAACTGAGGAATATTCCAAGGTCTTTCCCATACAGTAGAGAGATACACAGACAGGTGACATCAACAGGTGTAAGGTACTTTAATTTCATGCTGCAACACACACTCCTTAGCTCTCTTCTTGTTTCTACTGTCAAAATTCACAAGCATATATCTGTTCAAATTTTCAGGTAGATAAACTCTNTCTTGCTTGTGATGGATCCCCGATCTCAGGGCTAAGTAGACATTGTGGTCCCCAGAGGAAGGTGTTCTGTTCTTAGATTTTCTGGCTATTACTTTCTCCTAAAACACATGCTACATTCCTTTTTTTAGCATCCCTAACTCTGCTCTTTGTTTTTTTATTACTTCCTCCTCAACAACTCCCTCTGTGATTCCTTTGTGCATATTCATCCTATAC
>NW_007735124.1:0-870 GCF_000696425.1 Galeopterus variegatus
TGGGTGTTTTGATTTGCATTTCCCTAATAAATAGTTGATGTTGAGCATCTCTTCGTGTGCTTCTTGCCCATTTGTATATTTTCTATGGATAAATATCCGTTGAAATCCTTTGACCATTTTTTACCTGGATCTTTTTGTGGTTGTTAATTTGTATGAGTTCTTTAGGGTCTGGATATTAACCCTTTCACAGATATATGATTTTAAACTATTTTTTCCCATTCTGTAGGTTGACTTTTTACTCTATTTATTGTGCTCTGTGTTGAATAGAAGTTTTTAATTTTGATGTAGTTGAATTTATATATTTTTACTTTTGCTGCTTGTGTTTTTGGTATCATAGCCAAATAATCAATTTCAAATCTAGTGTCATAAAGTTTTTTTATATGTTTTCTTCTAAGAGTTTTATAGTTTTAGCTGTTATATTTAGGTCCTTGATTCATTTTGAATTAATTTTTGTATGTGGTGTAAGGTAAGGGTTCAATCTCATTATTTTGCATAAGGATATTTGGTTTTCCTGATACCATTTGTTGGAAAGATTGTCCTTTGTTCATTAAATGGCCTTGGTACCCTTGTTAAAAATCATTTGATCATTGCCATTAAAGTTTATTTANATTAAATGGCCTTGGTACCCTTGTTAAAAATCATTTGATCATTGCCATTAAAGTTTATTTACGATCTCTCTATTCTATTCCATTGATCTCTATGTCTTTATACTAACACCATACTGTTTGAATAGAGCATTGCAATAAGTTTTCAACTCAAGAAGTGTGAGATTAGACCTATAACTTTGTTTATATTTTTCAAGTTTCTGCCTATTCACAGTCCCTTGAAAATTCCACATGAGTTTTAGAATGACTTTTTATTTCTGATTTT
>NW_007735124.1:1292-3221 GCF_000696425.1 Galeopterus variegatus
ATTAAATGGCCTTGGTACCCTTGTTAAAAATCATTTGATCATTGCCATTAAAGTTTATTTATGATCTCTCTATTCTATTCCATTGATCTCTATGCCTTTATACTAACACCATACTGTTTTAATAGAGCATTGCAATAAGTTTTCAACTCAAGAAGTGTGAGATTAGACCTATAACTTTGTTTATATTTTTCAAGTTTTTGGCTATTCACAGTCCCTTGAAAATTCCACATGAGTTTTAGAATGACTTTTTATTTCTGATTTTTCAAAGAACATCATTGGTATTTTTTAAGTAATACATTAAATCTGTACATTACTGTGGGTAGTATTGACATCTCACCAAAATTAAGTCTTCTAATCTGTTAAGATAGGGTGTTATTTCCATTTATTTGTGTCTTTAATATTTTTCAACAATGTTTTGTAGTTTCTAGTGTACAAGTTTTTTCTCTCCTTGGTTAAATTTATTTCTAAATAATTTTATTCTTTTTGGTGCTATTGTAAATAGAAAACCTAAGGATACTAGAGGTGGAAGTAAGGTAGGGAGGGGGTTTGGGGAGTGATAGGTGGGGTAAAGGGCATACAGAAAAATCACTATTTATAATAATGAATATGCTAATAAATAATAATAAAATTTAAAATATTCTTAATTTCTCTTTTGAATTGTTTATTGGAGACTTTTTTTTTCACAGCTGAAAATAAGGTCTTTCTTGAAANCTAGAGGTGGAAGTAAGGTAGGGAGGGGGTTTGGGGAGTGATAGGTGGGGTAAAGGGCATAAAGAAAAATCACTATTTATAATAATGAATATGCTAATAAATAATAATAAAATTTAAAATATTCTTAATTTCCCTTTTGAATTGTTTATTGGAGACTTTTTTTTTCACAGCTGAAAATAAGGTCTTTCTTGAAAAGTGTTCCTTGTGCACCTAAAAAGAAGTTGGATGCCTTTGTTGTTCTATAAATATTATTCAGGTCAATTTGGTTGATAATTCTTTAAAATATTTTCTCTACCATTACTGATTTTCTGCCTATTATCCTATTAATTATTGAGAGAGGGATATGGAAATATCCAACTGTATTTGATAATTTTCAGTTCCTTGAATTTTTCCTTCATGTATTTTGAAGCTCTGTTATTACGAACACAATCATTTACCATTTTTATGCCCTCTAGATGAAATGATCTTCTTTGTGACCTAAGTAGAAGTGATAGTTGAACCAAATGGGTAGGTAACATTTTTGAGGACAGAAATAGAAAAAAATCAAGGTAAAAGAAAGATAAGATTTAATTCTAAAGACCAATTTAACCCCAGGGAGTATCGTAACTCATACCATCACTGTTCTAGTGCAGTAAGAACTTTTCTATCCTTCCTAAGTTGCCTCTCTTTCCCTTCATTGAACACAGAAGGAGTAAAAACCAGAGTTAGAAATATGGATGAAAGACTGTAGAAGAGCAGGCATGGGAAAGAGGAAAGCCTACCTTAACTCCTGTATGTACTAAAGGTGCATATCTTTCCAAAGACCTAGGTGGGTTATGAGGAAAAATTTTATCATTAAATAATGTTTGTAAATTTTAATTACTAATTTGAACTGGCATCTTTAACTACTAACTTGACACAACTTTCATGACTGAAAATGAGTGCAGAAATTTATATTATCTAATGTAAATTATATAATTTAATTTAAATTCCTTTTTTGAATAAATTAGATTAGTATTCATAGAAGCCATAGAATTTCTTTAATTCATCTAAAACATCAGAAATGGGTTTGATTGCATTGTGAGAGAAAAGAAAATAAGATAATTTCTGACTTTGTTTCAGAACTCCACTTGTTTAACCTAACATTTACTTTATTGAGATGTCTTTCCAATATCGGTTTGGCTTTTTCCTAAACTAACTTGAACTGACCTTCCAGTTTATTCTAATCCTACTAAACTA
>NW_007735124.1:3738-6630 GCF_000696425.1 Galeopterus variegatus
TTGTTTCAGAACTCCACTTGTTTAACCTAACATTTACTTTATTGAGATGTCTTTCCAATATCAGGTTTGGCTTTTTCCTAAACTAACTTGAACTGACCTTCCAGTTTATTCTAATCCTACTAAACTATTTTTTTTTTTCTCATTTTGGACAAAGCGCCTTTAACTATCAATGAAATGACAAGCTTTAAATCAAGACAGAAAATGAAATGCAGAGTTCACTTCTTACTATCCTTCCCTGAAGGGCATTTAGCAAGGATTTTGATTGAGGAGCTTTGTTACTCTCTGAAAGGAAGAATACCACCAGGTTTCTTACTATGGAGTATCAAGTTATCAAGAGGCCTCAAAGAAGCATCCTTCTTTCCACATTTTTTGCCTCCCTACTCTTCAGATGTTTAAAAAAAAAATGAGTTTAGCTATATAAACACCATGCTAATTACATTCATTTATGCAAGCTTCTTAGCAATGTGCCTAATTACCATGAAGCACAATAAGGATTAGTCATATTATTAAATATGCCAGATAATTTTGCTGTAAATTGTATTTGAATAAAACCCTAAATCCTACTCGTGTGTGTTCAGACATTCTCCTTTGTTGCTTAGGAAACACAGTCAACTACTCACAACTCAGAAAAGAAAGTTCATAATTTCCTTTTGCTTGTCTTTTCCTGGTGTCCTGCAACTCTGAAGTTTTCTTAATGGCTTACATGACAATAAGCATGATAGATGGTCTTATCATGCTTAATAAACGTGTAGGTGAAAGGTCGTTGATAATGCTACCAATTGAGTTTTTTCTGATCCACTCCCTTTCTAGGCTGTAGAGTCTCTCAGGGACATACTATAGGTCCTCTTCTCTTCACTCAGGGTAAGTTTAGAGTGCTCTCATCTTTACTCCTGGATTTATGTTCCATCTATATAATATAGATTCTAAATGTATATCTCTTGCTCAGATTACTTATATTTGTCAGGGTTCTCAAGAGAAACAAAACCAGTAGTAGATAGATAGATACATACATACATAGATACATGAGTATAATAGACAGATGCACGAGTATAAGAAGAGGTTTATTATGGGAATTAGCTTATACAATTATGGAGGCTGAGAAGTCCTACAGTATGCTGTCTGCAAGCTGGTGAACCAAGAAGGCTTGTGACATAATTCAGTCTGAGCTTCTGGGGAAACAATGATGAAACTCTTAATATAAGTCCAAAGGTCTGAGAACAAGGGAATCTGCTGATGTAAGTCCTGGAGTCCAAAGCCCAAGAAGCTGAAGCTCTAACATCTAAGGACAGAAGATGGATGTCCCAGCTCCCAAAGAAAGAATAAATTTGTTCTTCCTCCTCTTTTTTGTTCTATCATGGCCCTCAATCAACTAAAAGGTGTGGGCCCACATTGGTGAAGGTTGATCTTTGCTCAGTCTACTGACTCAAATGCTAATCTTTTCCAGAAACTCCCTCACATACACACCAGAAATAATGTTTTACCAGCTATCTGGGTATCGCTTAATGCAGTCAAGTTGACACATAAAATTAACCAACACACTACTTCCCTCCACACCTTTTTCTTGACTTTGATTAATTAACATCTCCATTTTGAAGACACACAATCATTTGTAAGTTAATATGTCTAAATCTTGACTTGTAATATTCTACATGAAGCCCTCAACCACAGTTATCATTATCTCCATAAATAAAATATCACGTATTTCACTTATTGGATAGGCATTAATTTAGTGACTGTTATATAAAAATAATTGATTTAGGTGCTAGATGATAACTGTAAGGAAAACAAAAACCCTGCCTTTATGGCACTTATATACTCAAATCATACAACTAGGAGTCTCTTGAAATACTTCTTTCCCTTTGTCCGAATAGATTAAGCTTCCAACACAAATATCAAATTAGTCTACTTTTTTGTTCTTAACTACTACCATAGTTATTCAAGACCCCACCTCAAACTTTTCAATTATTTCTGTTTAACTTACACCAAATTCCTTACCATGATGGTCCTATATTTTAGCCACTATTGAAAAGGGAAAAAAGAGAAGGAAGCAACAAAAGATGCAATGGAAGGTCTTTTTTCCTTTTCCCTTCAATGGAAACTTAAATGATTTTTTTAATCCTATGTTTTTTCTGAATTTTTTTTGCTATCATGATATACTATTTTGTGGATTTATCCTACTTGTTAATGATTATTAACACACATTAAGTGTTATAGTTAGAGTATAGTTTAATCTTCTATAACAAGGATGCTCCAAAACACTGAGCTTAATAAGACAGAAGTTTCTCTCACACGAAAAGAACAGACATGAGACTTCCATGGCTGTTGAGGTAGTTCTGTCATCCCTGAGATGAGGCTTTCATCTCTGGATTCATGGTGGCTCTTCCATTGTTGCCTTTCCAGTTGGAAGGGAGAAATCGAAAATATGGATAAAGAAACGTTTATCTTTAAATGCTGTCAGCTGGAATTCACCCTGACACCTCAGGGGAAGAACTTGTCACATAGTTATATCTAGATATATAAAGATATATAGAAAAATTTAGCTTATTTGGACAGCCATCTTGCAGCTAAAAATATGGAGGAATGTGTTGATGCTCTTTCATTAAAAGAAGAGAGAAATAATAAATTCTGAGAATGAAGTAGTGGCATCTGACCCAGTTAGAGCATTTCTAAATTTTGCTTAGTAGAAATTGTAAATTATGTGTCCCTTATTCTTACTTTTTTTTTTTGTTGTTTTAAGCACAAAACATAGTGTATTATCAGTCCATATGCATGAATGAATGACTATTTCAGGAAGAATCTTTCTGACCTAATTTGTTTATATATATATTTACTAAGAATATTCATGAGATACAAAGCTAATTGTCACCCCTCATGCCCATGATGTGAGGGCCA
>NW_007735124.1:7429-12816 GCF_000696425.1 Galeopterus variegatus
TTGTACCCCATGTCCCCACCCAATTATCCCCCAATCTCCCTGCCTGTCCCCCTCTCCCCCCACTCCACTTTGTAGCCCTAGGAATGTCCCCTCCCTCTGTAAGACCATGGCACTACTGTGGTCTTTCTTTCCTTCCTTCCTTTCTCTCTTAGCTCCCATATATGAGTGAGCACATGTGGTATTTATCCCTCTGTGCTTTGATTACTTCACTCAACATAATTTTCTACAGGTTCTTCTGATTTTTAAGTTAGTGAATCACAATTCTACAAATAAAGTATACCACATTTTAAATTCTAAAAATAGTAGTTTATTTATAGAACTCAAGAGCTGTAGAAAATATCGCCATGAAATTGGCACAAATTATACATTTCAATAAGGAAATGATGACCAAGAATTTTTATATTTAATCTTATTTCTCATTTTTCTTCATGTTCACTAAAAATTAGTCATATTGATTTCCAAGTAAAGATTATAGTAAACTAAGTTGTAGATTCTTAATACAACATGTGTACTTAAATAATTCTGGCATCAAAAATAAATAAAGGAAAGAAAAAGTCTCCAGTGATTATCAAACAGAAAAACAAAATACCTCAGCCTCATGCCGTAAACTTTACGAAGCAAAAAATCAAGGAAAAGAGAAGATTCCCACACTAAGTATAAAACTTTTCAATTGATTTTCACTTACTATAACTGGGATTGACATGTTAAGAGTAACCTGAAAACTGTCACTACGTTTCCCCAAATTTTGATAGAATGGATGGGTTGGTTGAGTAAGCATGATGGTATAATGACAACTGATTCAGCTGTATCATGATGAAGTGCTGGAGGTAAATAAATAGAAATTATTTCATTCTGGATTAGAACAGTAATCCCAGTCCTGATAGTATCTCTCTATTTGAACAAAACAGTTCCCTTCAGTAGAATAAACCCAGGAAGGGATATTTAACAAAATTCCGAAAGAAAAGACATAGCTCTGATTGCTCACAACTAACTCTAGCAGAGCTCTTTTTCTCTTCCTTCATACCCTTGGTTTCGAGGACAGTGTAAATCTTTAAATTGTGGCTGAGAAATGAAGAAAATCAAGTCTCAAACAATGCGGAAATTGCGAGAAAAAAAAATAAGCCATTGACCAAAGCCAACAGATGATCTGAATAGAACTCTCCATAAATACAGCAAAAACATATGGTCCCAAAGAGGCAAACTATAAGTCAAATGTAAACACTTTAAGGAAAATAAAAAGTTCCAGAACAAATGAGTAAATACAGAAAATAAAATAAAAAGGAAATCTAAAACTTAGACAAAAAAAAAAATCTTACATAGAATAATACATAATTCAATAAATAAGAGAGAACTCCCACATGATAACATCACACTATAGAAGAACTTAATGAGATTGTGAATTTTATAAGAAAGATATTGCTAAGAAAAAAAAAGCACACATCCAAACAACAGAATGAGATTAAATGGCAACTGAAAAACCTAAGGAACAAGTTAAAGAAATAAATATTTATATGAATGTAAAAATAAAATAAGAAACTAAAAGGAAAGCAATAGAAACCACTGGTGTTTTATTTCTGGATAAGGGAAAAGTTGAATTAATACCTGGAAATCAGAGAGAAAGAAATAAAAAGAGGTAACATCAATTCAGAAAAAGTCAAATTTAATATGAGGCAGGCAAAACCATGCAATAAAGGTTTGAATTCCGCAATTGGTAGAACAGAAAATGCATTTAACAAAATCATTGGAGAAGATTGACTTGATGTGAAAAAAAAAATACATATGTAAACTAAAAGCACACAGAAAATGCCATAAAAATTTGATATAGCTTATATAGTGTGAATGACTCTAATACATCTCCTTATTAAATATTTTTAATTGTATTTTATTTTATTTTTTTTTTTTATTTTTATTTATTTATTTATTTTTTTTTATTTTTTTTGTCTTTTTCCGTGTCCGGCAACGGTTTGCAACCCGCAGTGTTGCCCCCGTACCGGACCGGGACCGGCAACGGGATCGCAACCCTCGGTGTTGCCCCCGCGCCTCGCTCAGCCAGTGAGCGGGAACCGGTCTGTATGTGGGATCCGAACCCTCGACGGGAGCGCCACTGCGCTTCCCAAGCGGCGCACTAGCGCAGTGCGCCACCGGGCCGGCCCTTTAATTGTATTTTAATTGATACATAACAAATGTACATAGTTATGGGGCACACAGTAATACTTTGATACATGTATACACTGTGTGATGATCAAATCAGACTGGTTAGCATATCCATCACCACAAACATTTATCATTTCTTTGTGATGAGAATATTTGAGCAACTCCTTTCTAGCCATTTGAAAATATGATATAAATTATGGTTAATTATAGACACCTAGCACTACCATTGAATACTAGAATTTATACTTCCTAATAGCTGTAATTCTACATCTGTTAACCAAACTCTCCCTACTCACTCTCCATCACCCTTCCCAGTCACTAGAAATCACAAGTCTACTCTTCAGTAAGCTCGCCTTTTGTTTTTTCTTAGCTCTCACATATGAGTGAAAATGTGGTATTTATCTTTCTCTGACTGACTTATTTCACTTAATATAATGTTTTCCAAGCTCATCCGTATTGCCAGGAATAACATAATTTATTCTTTTTATGGCTGAGTAGTATTTCATTGTGTATTCATGCCACATTTCCTTTACCCATTCATCTGTAGATGAATACTTACATTTATTCCATGTCTTGGCTATTGTAAATAGTGTTGCCATAAACATGGGAATGTAGGTATCTCTTTGGTTTGCTGATTATCTTTTCTTTGTGTAAATACTTAGTAGTGGAATTGCTGCATCATACAATAGTTTTATTTTTTGTTTATTGAAAAACTTTCATGATGTTTTCTATAATGGATGTACTAATTTACATTTCCCCCCCAAAGTGTATAACTACTCCGTTTTCTCTACAGTGTCACCATCATTTTCCGTTTTTTATCTTTTGAAAATAGCCATTTTAATTGGAGTGAGATGATAGCTCATTGAGGTTTTGATTTGCATATCCCAGATGAGTAGTAATATTGAGCATTTTTATATATTTTTTGTTGCATGTTTTCTTTTGAGATACGTCTATTCAGATGTTTTGCCCATTTTTTTAACAGGATCAATATTTTTCTTTTATTTTTTATTTTGTTTATTTTTCTTTCCTTTTTTAAATTTATTTATTTAAGTTCTTTGTAATATTCTGGATATTAATCCTCCATTGGATGAGCAGCTTGCAAATAATTTCTCCAATTCTGTAGGTTACTTCTTTACTCCTTTGATTGTTTCCTTTGCTGTGCTTCAGCATTCAGTTTAACGTAGCCCCATTTGTCTATTTTTGATTTTGTTCTCTGTGCTTTAGAAGTCTTCTCCATAAAATTTTTGTTCAGGCAAATGTCTTGAAGTGTTTCTCCTCTGTTTTCTTCTAGGAGTTTTATAGTTTCAGGTCTTACATTTAAATCGTTACTTCATTTTGACTTGATTTTTGTGTATGGTGAGAGACAGGGGCTTATTTTAATTCTTCTGCATATGAATAGCCGGCTTTCCAAGCACCATTTGTTGACGAAGCTGTCTTTTCACCAATGTATGTTCTTGGTGCCTATGTCAAAAATTAGTTGGTTGTGTATAAATTCATTTATTTTGTGGTTCTGTACTCTTTTCCATTGAACTGCATGTCTGTTTTTATGCTAGTACTGTGTAACTTAATTCTATAGCTTTGCAGTATATTTTGAAGTCAGGTAGTGTGATGCCTTCAGCTTTATTATTCTTTTGGTCAGAATTAATTGCTTTGGCTGTTTGGGGATTTTTGTTTTCCATATGAATTTTAGGGTTATTTTTTTTTCCATTTCGGTGATAAATGTCATATTTATTTTGAAGGAGGTTTTATTGAATCTGCAGATTTATTTGGGTAGGATGATCATTTTGACAATATTAATTCTTCTAATCCATAAACATGTAATATCTTTCCATTTTTGTATGTCCTCTTCAATTTTTTTCACCAGTGTTTCATGGTTTTTATTGTACAGGTCTTTCACTCTTTTGGTTAAATTTATTTCCAAGTATTTTATTTTATGTAGCTATTGTGAGTGATTTATTTTTCAGCTGCTTTGCTGTGGGTGTATAGAAACGCTACTGATTTTTGTATGTTGATTTTGTATTCTATAACTTTACTGAATTTATCAGTTCTAAGAGTTTTTTGTGGAGTCTTAGAATTTTCTCTATATAAAATCATGTCATCTGCAAACATGGACAATTTGACTTCCTCTTTTCCAGCCTGGATGCCTTTTATTTTTTTCTCATCTAATTTCTCTGGTAAGAAATACCAGTACTATGTTGAATAAGAGTAGTGAAATTGGGCACCCTTGTCTTGTTCCCGTTCTTAGAGAAAAAGCTTTCAACTTTTCCCTGTTCACTATTATGTTCACTGTGGTTTTATCATATATGGACATTATTATGTTGAGGTACATTCCTTCTATGCTTAATTTGTTAAGAGTTTTTATCATAAAGAGATATTTATGAAATGCTTTTTCTGCATCTATTGAGATAATCATATGGTGTTTGTTGTTCTTTCTTTTTGATGTGATGTATTACATTTATTAATATGTTGAATCATCCATTGAATCTCTGGGATAAATCCAACTTGATCATGGTGTATAATCTTTTGACATGCTATCGGCTTTGATTTGCTAATGAGAATTTTTGTGTCTATTTTGCCTGTAATTTTCTTTTTGTTGTTATGTCCTTGTCTGAATTTCCTCCTCCTTGATTTTTTTTTTTGGAATAGATTGAGAAGAACTGGTGCTAGTCTTTTTTAAAAGTTCAGTAGAAGTCAACATTTAAGCCATTCAGTCCTGAGCTTTTTTTATTTCTTGAGAGAATTTTATTACTGATTCATTCCTGTTACTTGTTATTGGTCTGTTCAGGTTTTCTATTTCATCTTGGCTCAGCCTTGGTACGTTATATTTATCCAGTAATTTATTCATTTTCTGCAGGTTTTCCATTTCATTGACATCAAGTTCATCGTGATAGTCTGTAATGAGTCTGGATTTCTGGGGTATCAGTTTTAATGTCTCCTTTTTTATTTATGATTTTATTTATTCAGGTCTTCTCTCTTTTTCTCATAGTTAGCCTAGCTAACAATATGTCAGTTTTATTTATCTTTCAAAAAAACCAACTTTTTGATTCGTTGATCTTTTGTATTGTTTTTTGGGTTTCAATTTCGTTAAGTTCTGCTCTGATCCGGATGATTTCTTTCCGTCTGCTAACTTTAGGTTTGGATTGTTCTTGTTTTTCTAGTTTTTTAAGGTGCAGTGTTAGGTTGTTCACTTGCCATCTTTCCATTTTTCTGAGGTAAGCATTTAATGCAATAAA
>NW_007735124.1:13554-16437 GCF_000696425.1 Galeopterus variegatus
TTAATCTTTTCACTGACCCATTGGTTATCTAAGAGCATGTTGTTTAATTTCTATGCATTTGTACAGGTTCTAAAGTTGTTCTTGTTTTTGATTTTTGGTTTTATTCTCTTGTGTACTGAAAAGACAATTGATACGATTTCGATTTTTTAAAATTTGTTGAGACTTGATTTGTGGCTAACACATAGTCTATCCTGGAAAATGTTTCATATGCTTATGAGAAGAATGTGTATTTGGCTGCCATTGGATGGAATGTTTTATAGATGACTGTTAAGTTCATTTGGTTTACACTGCAGTTTAAATCCCATGTTTCTTTGTTAATTTTCTGTCCAGATAATCTGCTCAATGCTGCAAGTGGGGTGCTGAGGTCCCAGCCCTGGGGGAGCTTCTGGGGCATTCTGCAGCTCCTCAGATGGAGTGCAGAACCCTGGATTGGATGACTGGGTCCATGAGTAGAAACTTAAATTCTCAGGAGAGGCATTCAAATTCTCTACTGGAAAGTATAGGTCCACTTGCTGAAACACGTGGCCATGAACGTTTAGCTCTCAGTCTCTGGAGAGCATGTGCATCTTTGCTTTTTTTGGGGGGCGGGGTAGAGCCCTCTCTGAACCTATCCTGCCTGTTCCTTGAGGTGCAAGGCCCTATGTGGTCCAGGTTTCAGGGTCACAGCTGCACTGCTAGATACAACTGGTGTTGCTGTGCTGCAGCCTTCAGCATGCATGTAGTTGGAAGTCTACAGGATGTTAGGACTGTGGAGATACCAGAGTTATTGGGGCAAAAGGCAGAATGCAGTCTTGGATTAATGCAGTAACATGGGCTCCAGGCAGCTCTGTATAGTACGCACATGACCTATAAAGGCTGTGCAGCTCTTTTGTAGCTAGGATTGCAGGCATCCAGGTGGGAGGTGTGGACTGCTGTGGATTTTCTGCTCACCTTTCCCTGAATTAAAGAATCTCTCTTGGCTCTGAGGTGATCCTGGTCTGGGCATTTCACTTCTCTTTTTATGTTGTCATCACAAGTCTCCCAGTCTCAGGGGGTCTTCTTCACCTTTGAGCTGAATCCCACTGTTTCTCCTAACTGTCTAGTTAATGTGTGGTTTTCTGTTAGTTGTTTGGGGCTTTTTATGATGAAGCAAAAGTAATCTTGAGTTCCACTTCAAATCTTTTTTCTCCTTGTCAAATATTGACTTTAATTTTTATTTATTTATTTATTTATTTATTTTTCCTTTTTGTCTTTTTTACTGTCCGGTAACGGGATCGCAACCCTCGGTGTTGCACCTGCACCTCACTCAGCCAGTGAGCGGGAACCGGTCTCCACATGGGATCCGAACCCTCGGCGGGAGCGCCACCGCGCTCCTAAGTGGCACAATCTCCAGTGTGCCACCGGGCTGGCCCCAAATATTGACTTTAAAAAATAAAAATATGCTCACATGTCCACATAAGAGGAAATAGAGCTAAAAATTTACCTGGCCTTAGAATTATCAAGGAATTTTAAATACAAAGAATTGCCATCTTTAATAAGAAAAGCTGAGATCCTTATATGCTGTATTAGTCTGTTTTTGCTGCTTATAACAAAATACTTGGAACTGGGCAATTTATAAAGAAAATGAAATTTATTACTTACAGTTTCTGAGACTGGGAAGTCCATCTGGTTGGTGGCAACAGTGGCCCAGGGATCTCACATTGCAAGATGGTGCAAGCAGAGGGAGCAGAGAGAGAGCAGAGAGGGAGAGACAGACTCTCCTCTTCTTTTAAAGCCCTTGGAACCACACCTCTGACCACCATTTTTAATCCATTCACTACAGCAGGGTCCTACAATCCAATCACTTCTTTAAGGCTCTACCTTTCAAATACCATAATAGGATTTCCCGCCCTCTTAGCAGTCACAGTAGAAGCTAAGTTCTAATACATAAAACTTGGGGGACACAATTCAAGCTTCAATGAGTTTTGGGAGGACATAATTCAATCCACTACATATGCTCACCATTTTTACAAAGTATTTTTAATCTAGTAATAGGAAAGAGAAAATAAAAAGAAGGTGTGAGTTGCATTGGTAAGGATCCAAATACATATAATTTATATTTTTGAATATAATTTTAATTTAATAAAATTTAATTTTATTTCCAAGAATACTTTATTTGTGTATTGACTATATGGTTAAGCTACTATTAAAAAATATATAAAACAAACCAACAAACAAAGCATTGAGTACTTGGAGAAGCTGAATGAAGGATCATTGTGGTTATGTTCTTTTCTCCTCTTGAATTGTGCGTATAACTACTCTGCATATAGCTTTCATTTTATGCCTTGACATCTTTGTAGCTTGAACAACAAATTGAAGAAACAGCTAGTGCTGCTATAATATGGCACAACTTCTTCTCATGGACCTAGAGAATTTTGCCATGTTTGCACTTTAACTACAAAACCTTATTCTTAATAACCTAATTTTTTAATGCTAGTTTAATAGGCATTTTTAAAATACACTTGAAAAAAATGTCATGACTGTGTCATGCATTATGTCAATGATCTGCTCCAGGTCTACATGGAGCCTGCTGTCTGCTCCAGGCTTAGTCCCTTTTCAAGTGTTCAGCACTCCCATCTCAAGGGGATACGTAATAAAGGGCAAGTAAGCTTTAGCTCAGAAACTCAGGCTGTTTTTCTTATGGCATACTTACATTTTGTAGGTTTATTCTTCATATTTTAGATTTTTTTCTAGATTTGGCAGAACACAACACAGCCTGATTCACAACCTCTCCACCCCATACTTAGAATATGACTTCTTTACTCATTAGTTGCCCTCATCACAAAAAGTAGACAGAAAATGTTCTTCACCCTGTACCAAAGCATATGGAAGGTGCTTCCTTTGTTCAACTTTAAATTTTTTAAA
>NW_007735124.1:17555-18780 GCF_000696425.1 Galeopterus variegatus
ACGTGTTTTATTTGGAAAATGCACGTTAGTGCAAATACTATTCAAGATTCACTTTTGATTGGTTTTGTAGTTGTTTTAAGGAAATTATCATTGACAGCATGATCAAAAGGCATCCCTGATATATATCTGGGTTTGTGTGTTGGATCTGCTTTATGTGATAATTAATAAACAAGTAACTTAACTACCAGTTTTCTCTTCCATACAAGGGAATACCTTTAACAACTACCTTACATTTCTGAGAATAAGAAGTGATTATAGGTTACAGTTCTTATTAACTATGCCACATTCTATAATACTAATGCTAATTTTAATAATAGCTAATTTTTAACCAATCTCTACTGTAGGCACTAAACTCATTTAATATAATAATTATTATTACTACTAAGATGTTGTTTAAAAACTACAAAGTCTCTCTTCCTCTGTCTCTCTCTCTCCAGTATGACACTAATGACCTTGGCCTCAGAAAAGCCCATTAACTGTTAACCAACTTTGACAGATTTCTAGATCCAGAAACCTAAAATCAATTTTGTTAGTCCCAACAGTGCCATATTTGGCTGTCCATAACCATTATTACCATCCCACTTCCTGATGAATTTTTTCTGGGTTGAAAAAACATCAAAGAAAACATACAAAAAAGTTGTTATTTTGTTTTTCTATTTTCCTGTGCTTATACACAGGATTGCATCACAATTATGCACAATGAGCCTGAAGACACACACTTGCATACACAATTCTTCCCTAGAGAAATCATCTCTTCAAGGCCAATACTACAAATATTGGAAATCTGCCATTTTAAAAAGAGTCTTCCTGAGAAATATTAAACTAAACAATGCTCCCATGATCATTTATTTTCTAAAATATTATTCATGTTACAGTATTTTTAGGTTAAAGTATTTAACTAGACTCTATAAACATATTAACATATAATTTTCCAAATAGGAAAGCCACCTTGTTTCAGTCAAAACTAATGATCTCAAATGCTTTTACATATTATGATAAGTTTTTGATAATTTCAAAAGCATAAGGTCTTATGATATGGATAACACTTGACTCATTGGATAACACTTGACTCACTTGACTCAAACATAGCTGTTTGGTTTCAGGTTTTTAAAAAGTTTTCCTTAATTAATAGATTTAATGTTAAGATTTCAATTTATAAAGGAGTGTCAATGAACTACATTAGTGAGAAGCTTAACAGAAATTCAAGGGAATAAAAAGATTATAA
>NW_007735124.1:20307-29731 GCF_000696425.1 Galeopterus variegatus
ATCAGGAGTACAGAGTAACTAGTCCTACGTCAGTTTCTCAGACCCAGAACTTTTGATATTTGGGGCCATAATTCTTTGTGGTAAAGGGGCTTCCCTTTGTATTATAGGGGGTTTAGCAGGATCCTTGATATCAACCCCCCAGATGTCATTTCATCCTTTTTTAAGCTTTGACAACCAAAAATGCCTCCAGACATTACCAAATGTCCTCAAGGGGCAAAAAATATTGCCTGTATTGAAAACTGCTGCCACAGACAGAACACTTTTATAGCTCTGCCTAACAAACCTTTATAGCAAGAGCCAACAGGATCATATTGTTTCCAAGTAACTTAACTACAACCCAAACCAAATTTTATGAATGTATGTAGGGAAACAAAAATACCCAGACCATAAATTGGTAAAATTTACAATATTTAACAACTAATTTTATTTTTTAAAAAATGTCAGGTACATAGCGAATTAAGAAAATACAATCCAAAACAATGAAGTGATAAACCAATCAGTTGAAAATAACCACAATATAAAATAGAGATTAGTAATAGCAGACGAGGACATTAAGACAGTTGTCCTCACATGATGTGTTCATAAGGTTAAGTAGAGACAAAGAATATAGAAAATAACAGACTCAAATTGAATTTCTATGTCTTAAAACTACAATGTCAGGTATAAAAATGCACTAGATGGGATTAAGAACTGACTAAACATTGCAAGGGGAAAAAAAAGATTATTTTCCTTGAAGGCATAAGAATACAAAGTCATTAAATAAGGCACTGAGAAAAAAGAGAAAAATAAATGAATACAGAAAGCATCAGTAAGTTGTGGAACAATGTCTAGAAGCCTAATATACATATATGGAGAGAGTACCCAAGGAGAGGAGAGAGAAAAGGAGAAAGAAAAATATTTGAAGATAAAATTGGTATTTTTTTTTTTAATTTGATGAAAACTATAAAATCGCAGATCTCAGAAACTCAGCAAACCCCAAACCCAAGAAACTTGGAGAAAACTACAATTATGTCATAATCAAAGTTCACAAAATCAATGATGAGAGAAAATCATATAGTCAGAAATAAAAAATCATGTAACATAAACGGGGAAAATCATGTAACAATAGCATAAAATTTCTCACTGGAAACAATGCAATAGGAAAGACAGTGGATATCTTGAAACTTTTTCTTAAAAGTGTCAACATAAAATTTAATACTAGGAAAACTATCTTATAAAAATTAAGGTAAAATACTCTTTCAAACATACAAAACCTAAAAAAAAAAAAAATCACAGGCCCAGTAGTAATTCACTGAAAGAAATCCTTTAAAAAATGACCTTCACACATAAAAAAATGAGACTAACAGGAAATATAGATCTACATAAATTAATGAATGTCATTTGAAAAGGAAATTGTAAGAGTAAGTGTAAAGCATTATTTTCTTATTATTTAAAATATGAATGTATATGTACAAATGTATACAGATATCTTTAAAACATAATCATTAGCCAAAAATGCTAACAATGTAATATTATTGTTGCATCAGCCCCACAATTAATGGCTAATGTATTAATAGTGATTGAATAATTAAATTGGACACCACAAGGACCGAAGATTGGCAATGGCCACTCAACAAGTCATCAATAAGAGAACATAGTCAGTGATTGAACTGGTAGCACACTGACTAGCCCAGAGCATATTTTTTACGAATGTGTCAATCCTATACATTTAGCTCATTTATTATTTATTCCTTCATTCACTCCCAGACTCACAGCACAGTCTTTCTCGCTCTTCCTTTGCACAGAAAACTCCGGGCTCAGATGGCTCTACTGAATTATACTGGATGTTTGAAGAAGAAATAATATTGATTCTACACAGAATCCTACAGAGTTTGAAAGGGAAGAACTACTGCACAACTTATTCTATGAAGTCAGTCTTATCCTGATCTTGAAACCAAAGTCATTATGAAAGAAAGGAACGAAGAAATAAAGAGAAAGAGAAAAAGGAAGGAAGGCAGGTAGGCAAGAAAAAAATATACACCAAACTTCTAAAGAAAATTCTAGCAAATTTTGGAAATCAGTGTAATTTACTATATTAACAAACATTTTTAATTTTATTAAAAATAAAAACTTCATGATCATCTCAAGTGATGCAGAAACAACAACAGTTGAAAAAAATCTAAGATTATTCCTGACAAAAATTCTCAGCAACCTAAACTCAACAAGTCATCAATAAGAGAACATAGTCAGTGATTGAACTGGTAGCACACTGACTAGCCCAGAGCATATTTTTTACGAATGTGTCAATCCTATACATTTAGCTCATTTATTATTTATTCCTTCATTCACTCCCAGACTCACAGCACAGTCTTTCTCGCTCTTCCTTTGCACAGAAAACTCCGGGCTCAGATGGCTCTACTGAATTATACTGGATGTTTGAAGAAGAAATAATATTGATTCTACACAGAATCCTACAGAGTTTGAAAGGGAAGAACTACTGCACAACTTATTCTATGAAGTCAGTCTTATCCTGATCTTGAAACCAAAGTCATTATGAAAGAAAGGAACGAAGAAATAAAGAGAAAGAGAAAAAGGAAGGAAGGCAGGTAGGCAAGAAAAAAATATACACCAAACTTCTAAAGAAAATTCTAGCAAATTTTGGAAATCAGTGTAATTTACTATATTAACAAACATTTTTAATTTTATTAAAAATAAAAACTTCATGATCATCTCAAGTGATGCAGAAACAACAACAGTTGAAAAAAATCTAAGATTATTCCTGACAAAAATTCTCAGCAACCTAATAGAAGGAAACCCCTTCAACTTGACAAAAGGAATCTATGAAAAACCTACCAGTAATTTCATTCAGATGTACTATTTCTCCACTAAGATAAGAAACAATATAAGGATGTCCACGTTCACATCTACCACTTATGCTTTCTATTCAGTCTTTCACTAGAGATTCTATCCAGTGCAATAAGACAAAAGCTAGTGAATGGGCAGTGGGGACAGAGACAGAGACAGAGAGAGATAGTCAGAGAAAAAGAGACAGAGAGCGGGGAAGGGTGACATCCAGTTTGGAATGGAAGAAGTAAAATTCTTTATTTGATGACAATGTAATTGTCTGTGCATAAAATCTGATGGAATGTATAAAAAATTCCTAAAAATAATAAAGTTATAGATTGATATACGAAAATGCTATAAATATCTATATACTAACAAGGAATGATCAGACACTGAAATTAAAAAATTAGAATAGCAAAAACCAAAAATGTACTTATTGAGTCTTCTGAATCAGAAACATGATAAAATATCACCATTTAATTAGGTCTTATTTAAATTCTCATAGCAATGCTTTGCAGTTTTTGTACAGGCCTTGCATATCTTTCATCAGATTTATCCTATAATATTCCATATTGGTAAATCTAACAGAGTTGTGCAAGCCCTATACACTGAAAAATATACAATATAACTACATGAAATTTTTTTTAAAAACCTATATTAGTGGGAACCTGTAACAAATTCATATAGGTCTAAAGACTTAAGACGTCAAATCTCTCCAAATTGATTAATGAATACAACACAATCTTAATAAAAATGCCAGCGGGGATTTCAAGATTTGCTGAAAAGCTTCAGAAATCAAGATGGTGTGATATTGGTTAAAGAAGAGATAAATAGATCAATAGAACAGAATAGAGAGCCCAGAAATCAACTCACATAAATACAGTCAACTGATCTTTGACAAAGGAGAAAAGGCAATAATGGAGAAAACATAGTATTTTAACAAATGGTTCTGGAACAACTGGATATCCAAATAAGAAACTAAAATTGAGAAACAGACTTTACATACCCCACAAAAATTAACTGAAAATAGATCATGGACAAAAATCTAAAGCATAAACTACAAACTCCTTGAATATAACGTAGGAGAAAATCTAGATGACCTTGGGTTTGGTGATGACCTTTTAGATATAACACAGATGGTATGAAAGAAATAATTGATAAGCTGGACTTCATTAAAATTAAAAACTTCTGCTCTGTAAAAGACACTGTCAAGAGAATGAGAGGACAAGCCACAGGCTGGGAGAAAATACTTTCAAAGGGCAAATCTCATAAAGAACTGTTATCCAAGATACACAAAAAACTTTAAAAACAATTTAATAAAAACAAACAAAAAAAGGACCAAAAATCTTATTAGATACCTTCCTCAAGATGTTATACAGGTGGAAAATAAGCATATAAAAAGATGCTCCACAGCTCCTGTTACTAGGAAGGAGAAAAGGCAATAATGGAGAAAACATAGTATTTTAACAAATGGTTCTGGAACAACTGGATATCCAAATAAGAAACTAAAATTGAGAAACAGACTTTACATACCCCACAAAAATTAACTGAAAATAGATCATGGACAAAAATCTAAAGCATAAACTACAAACTCCTTGAATATAACGTAGGAGAAAATCTAGATGACCTTGGGTTTGGTGATGACCTTTTAGATATAACACAGATGGTATGAAAGAAATAATTGATAAGCTGGACTTCATTAAAATTAAAAACTTCTGCTCTGTAAAAGACACTGTCAAGAGAATGAGAGGACAAGCCACAGGCTGGGAGAAAATACTTTCAAAGGGCAAATCTCATAAAGAACTGTTATCCAAGATACACAAAAAACTTTAAAAACAACCTAATAAAAACAAACAAAAAAAGGACCAAAAATCTTATTAGATACCTTCCTCAAGATGTTATACAGGTGGAAAATAAGCATATAAAAAGATGCTCCACAGCTCCTGTTACTAGGAAATTCTAAAGTTCTATAATGAGATAAGATGGCAAATGAGATACCATTATTAGAATGGCCAAAATGTAGAACACTGATAACACCAAATGCTAGTGACGATGTGGAAAACAGGAACTCACATTGACTGCTGCTGGGAATGCAAAATGGTACAGTCACTTTGGAAGACAGTTGTCGGTTTCGTACAAAACTAACCGTATTTTTACCATACTATCCAGCTGTTATGGTTCTTGGTATACTCCAAAGAGTTGAAAACTTATGTCCACACAAAAGTCTGCACATGGTTATTTATAGTAGCTTTATCCATAATTGCCCAAACTTGGAAGAAACCAAGATATTCTTTCGTAGGTAATTAGATAAATGAACTGTGGTACATCCAGACAATGAAATATTATTCAGTGCTATAAAGAAATGACCTACAAAGCCATGGAAAAACATGGAGGTAACTTAAATGCATATTACTAAGTGAAAGAAGCTCATCTGAAGAAGGGTACGTACTGTATGATTCCAAATATACATGACATTCTGGAAAAGACAAAACTATGGAGACAGTTAAAAAGAAAAAAAAGCTTTTTGTTTCTTGTTGTAGTGGTTGTCAGGGGTTGGGGGAGGAAAAGTATGACTAGGCATACCACAGAGGATTTTAAGGCCAGTGAAACTGCTTGTATAACTCTATAGTGGTAGATACACGTATAAATTTGTCCAAACTCACAAAATGTACAACACAAAGAGTGAACCCTAATGTAAACTATGGACTCTGATGATAATGATTTGTCAGCATACGTTCTTCACTTGTAACTTATGTACCAGTCTGGTGGGAAATGTTGATAGTGGAGGACACTGTGTGTCGGGGGGTGGACAGGGTCTATGGGAAATCTCTGTACCTTCTGCCCAATTTTTCTGTAAACCTAAAACTTCTCTGAAGAACAAGGTATATTAAAAATGAAAATAGCAAAATAATGCCTATTAAAAAAAAAAACAGCAGGATTTTTTTTTTTTGTAGGAATTGACAAACTGACTCTCAAATACATATGTAAATTAAAACGAACTTTTCCAACTACTTTGGAAAAGGAGAACAAACACTACGTGGTTTCAAGATTAAATTCTAATTTTACCACAACAGCATTGTTAGCATAAAGATAGACAACTTGGCTAATGGAATAGAGTAGAGAGTACTTAAGTAGCCCTGATCATATATGGACAACTAATTTTCAAAGGTGCTAAGGCAGTGATTTAAATTAAAAAATAAATAAACAAAAAAACCCAGACTTTTCAGCAAATGAGGGTGAATAATTGGATATTCATATGTTAAAAATGAACTTAGATCATATCTGCAAACATGTATAAAAATTAACTCAAAATGGATCATAGACCTAAATGTAATATGTAAAATTGTACACCTGTCGAAACAAAAATTGTGGAGAAAATATTTTTGATTTTNTTCAAAGGGCAAATCTCATAAAGAACTGTTATCCAAGATACACAAAAAACTTTAAAAACAATTTAATAAAAACAAACAAAAAAAGGACCAAAAATCTTATTAGATACCTTCCTAAAGATGTTATACAGGTGGAAAATAAGCATATAAAAAGATGCTCCACAGCTCCTGTTACTAGGAAATTCTAAAGTTCTATAATGAGATAAGATGGCAAATGAGATACCACTATTAGAATGGCTAAAATGTAGAACACTGATAACACCAAATGCTAGTGAGGATGTGCAAAACAGGAACTCACGTTGACTGCTGCTGGGAATGCAAAATGGTACTGGCACTTTGGAAGACAGTTGTCGGTTTCATACAAAACTAACCGTATTTTTACCATACTATCCAGCTGTTATGCTTCTTTGTATACTCCAAAGAGTTGAAAACTTATGTCCACACAAAAGTCTGCACATGGTTATTTATAGTAGCTTTATCCATAATTGCCCAAACTTGGAAGAAACCAAGATATTCTTCAGTAGGTAAATAGATAAATGAACTGTGGTACATCCAGACAATGAAATATTATTCAGTGCTATAAAGAAATGACCTACCAAGCCATGGAAAGACATGGAGGTAACTTAAATGCATATTACTAAGTGAGAGAAGCTCATCTGAAGAAGGGTACGTACTGTATGATTCCAAATATACATGACATTCTGGAAAAGACAAAACTATGGAGACAGTTAAAAAGAAAAAAAAAAGTAGTGGTTGTCAGGGGTTGGGGGAGGAAAAGTATGACTAGGCTTACCACAGAGGATTTTAAGGGCAGTGAAACTGCTTGTATAACTCTATAGTGGTAGATACATGTATAAATTTGTCCAAACTCACAAAATGTACAACACAAAGAGTGAACCCTGATGTAAACTATGGACTCTGATGATAATGATTTGTCAGCATACGTTCTTCACTTGTAATTTATGTACCAATCTGGTGGGAAATGTTGATAGTCGAGGACACTGTGTGTCGGGGGGGGGGGGGGGCAGGGGCTATGGGAAATCTCTGTACCTTCTGCCCAATTTTTCTGTAAACCTATAACTTCTCTGAAGAATAAGGTTTATTAAAAATGAAAATAGCAAAATAATGCCTATTAAAAAAAAAAAAACAGCAGGATTTTTTTTTTTGTAGGAATTGACAAACTGACTCTCAAATACATATGTAAATTAAAACGACCTTTTCCAACTACTTTGGAAAAGGAGAACAAACACTACGTGGTTTCAAGATTAAATTCTAATTTTACCACAACAGCATTGTTAGCATAAAGATAGACAACTTGGCTAATGGAATAGAGTAGAGAGTACTTAAATAGCCCTGATCATGTATGGACAACTAATTTTCAAAGGTGCTAAGGCAGTGATTTAAATTAAAAAATAAATAAACAAAAAAACCCAGCCTTTTCAGCAAATGAGGGTGAATAATTGGATATTCATATGTTAAAAATGAACTTAGATCATATCTTCAAACATGTATAAAAATTAACTCAAAATGGATCATAGACCTAAACGTAATATGTAAAATTGTACACCTGTCGAAACAAAAATTGTGGAGAAAATATTTTTGATTTTGGCCTAGGAAAGAATATTTTAAATATAATACCAAAAGCAGAATCAATAGAAGAATAAACTGATACATTATATTTAATAAAAATATTATCTACACAATGGAATTCTACTCTGCTATAAAGAAGAATGAAATACTACCATTTGCAACAACATGGATGGACTTAGAGAAAATTATATTAAGTGAAACAAGTCAGGCCCAGAAAGAGAAATATCACCTGTTCTCACTTATTTGTGGGAGCTAAAAATAAATAAATAAAACACACAAACAGACCTGGGGGTGGGGGGTGAAGACACAACAATGCCTTAAACTTGTTAAGAAAAGTGAACAGATATGATGTAGTGGGCGAGGGGGGCGGGGAGAGGAATGGGTAAAGGGTCATGAAAACAGACTACAATGTATACTGAGAAGTTACAAAATATATATTAAATACCCAGTTTTCAATAGAGACTCTTAAAAGAATGTATACACAAATCACAGACTTCAAGAAAGTTAAATAAATAAGTTACATAATTCATCATTTTTAACTTCCAAGCACGTAGTAATCACCACCATCATCATCTAAAATTTATTTATTTATTTATTACCATATGCCTGGTACTGTGATAAGTGTTTTACATGCATTATTTCATTTTAATCCTCTTAATAATCCTGTAAGAGAGATGTAATGTTCCTCATTTCATACAAATAAAAGGAAGATTTGAAGGATTACATAAACTACTTTGGGTCAAAGACCTAAAGTGCCTGACTGTGAATGACTAATTGTTACTTCCCCTAACACCTGACACAACAAAGCTTCACAATGAATGGCTGATGTAACAATTACTATTCAATAAATTAATTGGACACCATGAGAAATAAAACTGGCATCAGTCACTCAACAAGTCAGCAGAAAAAGACCTGAGTAAGTGATTGAATTGGCAGCACACTGACTAGCCCAAAGCATTGTTGTTTTATACATGTCAATCCTAAATATTCAGTTTATGTCTTATCGGCTGCTTTCTCTCTCACTCCCAGATTCCCAATTAAATCTCTTCCTTTCCTTGTTTTTCCTTCTAGAAAATTGTGCCGAATTGCCATTTAGGAAAAAAGATAAATAGATCACAGTACTTTCCAGGTTCTCACTAGATCTTGAATATGCATGTGCAAAAATGTTGAAAAATAAAAGGCATTAACTTTTGTGGATTTTGTCTTCCCTTCTCTACTTGGCACTAAATATTATTGAAGCTTATACTCCTTTTCAAGAAAAATAGAGAAACTCATAAAGTTGGGTCCATTTTGTCTAAATTTTACCTAAGGGAGTATTTGAAGATGTAAGATAAATACAGTTAGAATTTTTTAATGTCTACTGTTATGGATAAAATTATTTAGAAATTTTATCTATGCCCAGATGGTTTTATTTGATTCTCACTCCCCTCAGCAGTTCCTGCCTTTTTGAATGTGTTAACACAATGTAAATTTCACTTTACTAATGGAATCATATCTGAAGAAACAAGAAACTCTGTCTCCGAATTGTGTCAGGAGACTCTCCTGGGGCCGGCCCGGTGGTGCACTGGATAGTACGCCGCTTGGGAAGCGCGGCGGCGCTCCCGCCCGAGGGTTCGGATCCC
>NW_007735124.1:31043-31742 GCF_000696425.1 Galeopterus variegatus
TCCAATTATAACAATAGTTAGGTTAATTTCCTCCCTGCTAAATTAACCGACATTAGTAATACTTAATGATGGTAGGAATGTGGTAAGACTGCTATATTCTGTTACAGCCCTTCATTTATTTAAGGCATTTATTGAACACATTTTGGGTATGCTAGGCCTTGATGATACATCAGTGAACAAAAAGAATAAGGTTCCTACTTGCATGGAAAAAGATGTTTACTAAATAAATAAAAATAGTTAACAAATTTCCTGCAGTCTTAATATATCCCTCCCACTTATTTTATTCAAATGAAGTTTAGAATTTGGAAATATACTTTTAAAACTGGATTGTCTTACGACCATGCATTGAATATTTATACAACTCATAAACCAATTTTTCTCTCTACCTAGGAAGTTAATTATATTAATTGATTAATCCATTAATTAGTATAATTAAGGAATTATCTTGATTAAATCAAAAACTCTAGGAATAATCAAAATTATGTACAGAAGAATCTTTATTTTTTAAATATTTAAAATAGTTTAATATTCTTTTTTGCCATCTATTTAGACCATACGAAAGATCAAATAAATGAGACATAGAATGGATGCAGAAAGATCTACACAGTTTGTTAGGGCAGCAGCTTAATTCAAGATCTTTCTTTCACTTCTTTTACTGTTTTTTTTTTTTTTTTTTTTTTTTTTTTTTTTTTTTTTTTC
>NW_007735124.1:32768-35662 GCF_000696425.1 Galeopterus variegatus
CGTATGTGGGATCCGAACCCTCGGGCGGGAGCGCCGCCGTGCTTCCCAAGCAGGGCACTACCCAGTGCGCCACCGGGCCGGCCCCTCTTTTACTGTTTTTATAATGTCCTCTGAGAAACACATTATTAATACTAGAAAGCTTCATAGGCTATTAATTTTTTTCCTTTCTCTTTTTAATTTTTTTTTTTTTTGCTTTTAATATTTACTTGTACATTTTTGTGGGATTCAGAGTGTTGTTTCCATACATACATGTACTGCACAATGATTCACTTTAGAGCAGATAGCATAGTTTTGTGCCTATTAATACACCACTTCTCATCCTGTCCACTCCCATCCCTTCCCAGCCTCTGGTAACCATTATTCTACTCTCTACTTCTATGAGAATCACTTTTGGGGTGTTTTGTGGGGTTTTTTTAGATTTCACAAATAAGTGAGATCAAGCAGTATTTGTCTTTCTGTACCTGACTTACTTCACTTAACACGACGGTTTCCAGTACCATCCATATTGCTGCAAATGATAAAATATTTCTTTTTATACCTGAGTATTATTTTATTTTGTATATATACCATTATTTAATTCCTTCATGCACTGATGGACAATTAGTTTGATTCCATCTTTTGACAATTGTGAATAATGTTACAATGAACATGAGAGTATAAGTACCTTTATGATATATTGATTTCATTTCCTTTGGGTAGACACCCAGTAGTGGGATAGGCGAGTCTTAAGGTAGATCTACTTTTAGTTCTCTGCGGAACCTCCATGCAGTTTTTCACAGTGACTGTACTAATCTACATTCCCACCAACGATGTAGGAGAGTTCCCTTTCCTCGACATCCTCACCAGCATTTGTTATTTTCTGTCTTTTTTTTTTTAGTTTTTTTTATTAATTTATTTGGAATATAAAGGCTTTTTTATGGAAACATAGTTGATTATACATATTTGTGTGTAATACAGAGTTGGCTATCAGTATGTGATGACCAAATCACGTCAGCTGGCATATCTGTCATTCCAAAACATACTCATTCTTTTCTAACGGGGTTTAGATGCTATCTTATTATGGTTTTACCTTGCATTTTCCTGATAATTAGTGATTTTGTGCATTTTTCGTGTTTGCTGCCAATTTGCACGTTTTCATTTGAGAAATGGATATTCATGTTTTTGTCCATTTTATGGCTATTAATTTTTAACATTTAGGCCCTACCAAATCTATTGTTTAGCAGCCTACTGTGAGTGGCTATCTGTTACCATGAGTAAGAGCACTGACTCTAGAGTCAAGCGATTTTGCATTGAAATCTTAGCTCTTACATTTGTTTTGTGACTTTAGACAAAATACCTTTCTAAACTCAGTTGTTTTGATTGTTTATCTGTATTATAACAATAATACCAATGCAAGCAATATGAGGGCAAGGATTTTTGTTTTGTATATTGCTGAATAATCAGTATCTAGAACAGTGCATGGCAGATAGAAGGTGCTTATTTAAATAATGTTGAATAAAATACACAACCAATGAATGAATAACAGTGTGTCACTCAATATTCTTGTGAAGATAAAATTGTAATGTTACAAATCACTTAGCAGTTAGTCTGATCCAACATTTCATTTCCTTTACAACTTCTGGGTTTTGAGGGTACATTTTGTGTTCCTGTGTGTTTCACTATGCATCAGTAAAGAATGTGTTTGAGGAATTAAGTTTGTTTACAGGATCATGTAAAAACACCAATTTTGAATTTGTATTAAAAATAAGGAAGGAAAGAAAGAAAATACCACAACAATATGTTGAACTTTCAAAAGGAGAGGACAAACTTAAGGATACTAGAGATAGGGTGGGGGGATGGAGAGAGGGGTTTGGGAAGTGATAGGTCAGGTAAAGGACATAAAGAATTATCACAATTGGTAGGAATGAATATGCTAATAATAAATTTAAAAATTTAGTAAAAAAGCATAAAAGGAATGATTAGACATCACTCAAACCACAGTATCACCGACATGTTAACATGTTACACCAGACTAGGAGCTGAAGTAGACTACAATGACATTTCAGATATTTCAAAGCACAAGAATGAACGCATTCGTGAATAGGATTATCTGGAAAAATCTATTTTATTTTATAACCGCCAACAAGTGAGCAATGTCAGTCTTGATAATTCAGGTGTCACTAACAGGGTCTCTTTTAAAGTGATACATTAATACTCTCAAAAATAGTATGAATATAGATAAATAATTTATATTTGTTTATATATTTATTTGTTTTGATAAAGTGGTACATATCTGACATATTTAACACCATAAGGGATTTCATTTTATTATATGTCTTCCCAATTCTAAAATCTAAAGAGCAAAACTTTAAAAAAATTACAAAATCTGCAAGCTTTTAAAAATAATTATTTTGGCATGATTTAAAACTTGAATAATCTGTACATTTTAATCTTTAGATCTACATTTATTATCTAAGGCTAAACTTAAACATAATAAAGATTAATTCTCACATATGAATTAAGTACGTGACCTCCTACATATCAATCTAAATAAATCAGAATTTAATAAATATATTATTACATTAAAAATGAAGGCATTGAAGATATATAGATAGATAGATAGGTAGGTAGATAGATGGATAATGATCACAAAAATATTTTGATGTAGAAATCTTACAATAAAAGTGCAATATACCAACATAACTGTTTTAATATTATTGTTGATTTTTTTTAAGAAGTGTTAACTCATCAAACTGGACAAAAAATCTAAGACCTCTTAGCTAAACTCATTCTTTTAAACATGTAATTTACATAAATTTTTCTTCATTTTCTCTTTCATAAGGTAAAGTTCCATTTTGTTTTCATGAAAAGTAAGGTAGAAAGTACAGATTTATGTAGAAACTGCTATCAATATC
>NW_007735124.1:36540-38644 GCF_000696425.1 Galeopterus variegatus
TTTTTTTTTTTTTTTTTTTTTTTTTTTTTTTTTTGTGACTGGTAAGGGGATCGCAACCCTTGGCTTGGTGTCGGCTGCACCGCACTCAGCCAGTGAGCGCACTGGCCATCCCTATAGAGGATCCGAAACCCGCCGCTGTGCACCCAAGTGCCGCACTCTCCCAAGTGCGCCACGGGGCCGGCCCCTAACATATTATATTGTTTAAATATTACTTTGATTCAACAAGTCATTAAATAGTTCCTTATCACTAGCATTTTGTTAAACCCTGAGTATAGATATGCCATTTTAGATGTTATTTTATTTGGGCCTTTCTTTACTCCCCTTTCTAGAACTGACTTAGGGAAACTTCTATGTGCTTATGTATTTTATGCATTTTGTGTTTCTATAACAAAATACCTGAAAATGGATGATTTATAAAGAAAAATGACATTGATTGCTTACAGTTTCTGAGGCTGGGAAGTCCAAAGTCCATCTGGTGGTGGTGACAGTGACCCAGCGGTCTCACATTGCAAGAAGGTGGAAGCAGAGACAGCAGAGAGAGAAAGACAGACTCTCTTCTTTTTTTAAAAGCCCTCAGAACCACACCCCTGACCATCATTTTTAATCCACTCACTACTGCAGGGTCCTACAATCCAATCACCTCTTCTAGGCCCCACCTTTCAATTATCATAATAGGATTTCCCACCCTCTTAACAGTCACAGTGGGAGTTAAGTCTTTGATACATAAAACTTGGGGGACACAATTCAAGCTTCAGGGAGTTTGGGGGGACATAATTCAATCCACTACAGTTTATGTAGCCATTTCCATCTCAGAATGTAAAACATTACGTTAGAATTACCCTCATACTCTCTCTCTTCAGTAGCCTTGTAAGCTCCTTAGGCACTGACCCAATATTATGTCAACACTGTATCCCAGCATGCACAATAGGGCTTGCCAGACAGTAGATAGATACGCAATAGAAATTTGTGGTTGTATTATAATAATTGTAGAAACATCAATTAAACATTAATTATTTACTATGATAATATCTGTGCTGTGTATTATTTTATTTTATTCAATTTCACATCAATATAGTATTGATTTTTAAATGAGAATATTATAAAAGTAAACTAACGACAACTTGGTTCTCATTTAAGTTCAATTTAGCAAGCATTTCTTAGGGACTCTAATACATCCCTCGCATTATGCTCAGTGCTGGGCATTAAAAGATGAGTAAGATAGTCTAAGCCCTTAAAGGAGCAGTGCAAATAAAATCACATAAAACCGATAATTCCAATGTTTGCAATTAAATGTATTGGACAATTTATAATTGGTCTTCAGGCCAGGTAAGAAAAAAATGTCAGATGTTGGAGAGGATGTGGGGAAAAGGGAACACTAGCACACTGTTGGCAGAAAACAGTAAGTAGGTTCCTCAAAAAATTAAAAATAAAACTACATATGATGCAGCAATCCCGTTAGTGATTATATATCAAAAATATATATATCAGATTATATCTTATAGTTCAAAATCATCAGAAACTAAATCCCACATATTTCTGTTTATATTTGGTCTTATAGTGACTTATAATATTTCTGGACAATTAAGATGGAGGCATATTTGAAGTAACAGTCAATAATGATTACTCTAGATGGGAAAAGAACTAAAAATTAATTAGACTAGGCAGAGTGTGGAAAAAATAAAAGAGTGGCTTAAGAATATAGAAATTCCTTATTAAAGAAGCAGGTGAGGTATACTGGGAATAACAAAAGAAGAATCTGAAAGGGTAAAATATTACAATCAGAGAGAGAGACTTTGTGATTGCAATGTTAATGAGCTAACTGATTAAAAGTAGAAGGAAAAAAAATCATTCTCACATCTGCCATTACATTCCATGGAGTAATAGACACTTTCTGTGGGTGACTTACATCTCCCTGTTCTCTTTTATGAAATGACTCTATTTTAGCCTGCCTTCCCATTTCACCACCTTCTTTACCAGTAGCAGGAGTTAAATCTGCCCCTTGGTGTATTCAGAGACTGGCTATTTTAAAGTGTAACAACAACAATGACTATAGATAGATTGATAGATAGATAGATAGATGATAGATAGATAGATAGATAGATAG
>NW_007735124.1:40050-40392 GCF_000696425.1 Galeopterus variegatus
GTTCTGAAGATATATCATGTTAGCAGAAGATAAGGGTGAGTTATTGTCACATAGCCTCTGCTTTTAGGCTAAGAAAACTATGCCATTTTTGCTTTCTTTCTGTTTTATTCACAGTCCCAATCTGAAAGGATTAAAATGCTGTTTTTTGAATTCAGGAAAACACAGCTCCTCAGAGACTACCTCAGACACTGACATTATTCTCCTTGCTGTGAACTTCGCTGCTCTTGAAAATATTTCTGGTTCTGCAACTTGGCTGTGTTTGTATCAGTTCCCTTAGGTAAACACACACACACACACACACACACACACACACACACACACACTACACTCCCATAGTAAGAG
>NW_007735124.1:40816-42190 GCF_000696425.1 Galeopterus variegatus
ACACACACACACACACACACACACACACACACACACACACACTACACTCCCATAGTAAGAGGCTGCTTGCAGGAGTGTGTTCTGTAGGGAGTTTTCCACCTTTCTCGGTCTGATTCAAGGAGCAAGGTGGAAGTCCTCTCCTACCAAATTCCCCCTCTGCTGGCTGGTAGGGAAGCCTCTTCTGTGCATCCACCCCACTGTGTGCTCATTACTACAGTTGCTCCTGAAGGGATTAAAGTACAGTAGTCCCCCCTTATCTGTGGTTTCCCTTTCCATGGTTTCAGTTACCTACAGTCAACCATGGTCCAAAAACACTGAGGGGAAAAATCCAGAAATAAACAATCCATAAGTTTTAAATTGTGTGCTGCTCTGAGTACCGTGATGAATTATCCTTTGGTCCAGCATGTCCATGCTGTGTATGCTCCCAGCCCATTAGTCAATTAGTAGCTAAGTATCACAGAGCTTGTGTTCAAGTAACCCTGATTTTACTTTATTTAACTTATTTTAGTTATGGTTAATCTCTTATTATGCCTAATTTATAAATTAAATTTTATCATAATTAAGTATATATGCATAAGATAAACGGTAGTATATGAGGGCACTTCAAAAAGTTCATGGAAAGATTTGTATTCTCTTTTAATTCTATTTTTCCATGAACTTTTTGAAGTACCCTTGCATGCGGAGTTCGTTACTATTTGTAGCCTAAGGCATTTGTGGATAAGGGGTCCTACTGTTTGCTTTTCTTGTGTATTGACTAAGTTAAAGACACGTGAAAAACAACAGATGCAAAAAGATCACTTTGACCTTTGTGCTGTTTCCTAAAAGAAGAAGATGAAATTCCCATATGAAAGACGCCCTCCCTACACTAGAAAGATGCAACATCTTCATCCTCAAGGATAAGTAAAAACTAAGGAAATTTTGTACAGATCTTGTTAAAAATAACTCTTGTCTTACAAACCTCCCCACATGATTTAGTTGCTTCTTCACAACTAACTATTCTTTGTCCAATTCAGGATATAAGTAATTAACTCCAACTTCCTTGGGTCTGCATTTCCTTAGGAGGGCTTCCGTGACATGTAAAACTTGTGTGTCCTTCTCCCACTAATCTACTTTATGTCAATTTAATTCTCAGACCCAACAAGGACCCTAAAAGGATAAAAGTAGAATTTTTCTACCACTACACCCTCATCACACTGTATTTTAATTATTTATGTAGCTTTCTTCCCCACTATGCAGTAAATTCCTTGATGTAGGCATTGTGTTTTAAAATGATGTGTCTCCAATACCTAACACTAGTTTCGAAACCAAATTCTACTCAGTAAATTTTTGGCTATTTAAATAATTTCAAACAAGGTATTTATAACCCTATCCTGA
>NW_007735124.1:42268-43142 GCF_000696425.1 Galeopterus variegatus
GTGTGTATGTGTGTGTGGCCTGGACAGAGTTATGCTGTCTATAAATTTTAAAAGGAACACTATATTTCCCTTAGAAAAACAGAGTTGGGAGATAATATTGAAAATCTTTACTTACTAAAGAACTATTTATTTGCCAGTAGAGGAAGAAAAGTAAAGATGCAACACATACATATCTATTGTTTTAGCTTTGGAGAGATGTGTTAGGAGCCAAGTGTAGGACAATAAAACTGACTAAGCCAGAAAAGAGACTGTGTACGTGGATTAGCATAAAACACAGACATATCTCATGATCAGACATTGCTTTTTAATCACCTCTAAGATGAGGGCTCCTTAAAGAGATGGTTGATTCCAAGGCAGGGGCAGGGAAGTCCAAGGTGAGCCTGAATATCTTATTGTGCCAAAATGTAGAGATACATCCCTTTATTTTTCAGAAATAAAAAATACCAAAGAATGATTGATAGATAGGTATCAAAAGAACACAGTACCTAGTTTAAAGAGGACCACACTGGGACAATTTGGACATTAAAATAAAAAAAAGAAGAAAACAGAAATAAATTATACCATAGAATAAAATAAAAATCCATGAATCCATACTTACGTAAAAATTAAGCAAATAAATATTCCATGATAAGTGGAACATTTGTAAGCACATAATCTTAAAGTATTCCCCCACAAAACACTTACTAATTACAAAAGAAAAAAAAAAAAGTGGAGCAGCTTGGCAAACACCCCTTTAACTAAATATCAAAGTGAATATTACCAGTAACGGGACAAGTTGAATTTGTGCACCAGCTGATAAAAATGTTTGAAAATAATATTTCTCTTGTGGTATTCCTGCCAAAGATGTATAATTTGAATGTAATCAAAAGGAAAT
>NW_007735124.1:43854-46548 GCF_000696425.1 Galeopterus variegatus
AATATTTCTCTTGTGGTATTCCTGCCAAAGATGTATAATTTGAATGTAATCAAAAGGAAATGTCAGACCAACCTAAATCTAAGGGCATTTTGTCAAATAACTAGCCTGTAATCTTGCAAAGCACTAGGTCATAAAAAGAAAAATTCAGAAACTGTTCCTGATAGAAAGAGGTTAATAAATAAGTGCAAACTTTATTTTTAAACTGGATCATTTTGTTGAAAAGACTATTTTGGGAGGAATAATTGGTAAAATTTAAATGGGGTTTGAGGATTAAATGATGGCAATATATTGTTCTCTAGTTCTCTATTTCTGTCTTTATTTTTAAACTGGATCATTTTGTTGAAAAGACTATTTTGGGAGGAATAATTGGTAAAACTTAAATGGGGTTTGAGGATTAAATGATGGCAATATATTGTTCTCTAGTTCTCTATTTCTGTATATGTAATCATTCCCAACCTGGTGGCATAAAACAATAATAGGTTTCCGATGCTCATAGATTCTGCGGGTTAGGAACGTGGAAAGGGCTCAGTGGAGATGATTAGATTCTGCTCCACGATGTTGGGGGCTTCCACTGAAAAGACTCACTGGCTGTAAATGGGAATCATCTGAAGGATTGCTAATCTCATGTCTGGTGATTGATACTGGCTGTTGGCTCAGAACCCAGACTTCACTCCAGATTTTCTGTGTTCACATTTGGGCTTCCTCACAGCATGGTGGCTGGGTCCCATTAGTGAACGTCCCAAGAGGATCAGACAGATGTTCTATCACCATTTATGACTTAGCCTCAGAAGTCACAAAGCCTGCCCAGATTCAAGGACAGGAAATAAAGACCTTCCCACCTGCCCTTCTCCAGGACAAAACTACACATTGAATGGGAAGAGTATGAAACTCACTTTGTAATAAAAAGTGCATGTAAGATGAAAGAGATATTGAATTTCAGTCATTTTTAGAAAAATAAAATATCTGCCTCATGTGTAATTACAAGTAACTGTTTTTGAAAGTTGTGCTTTACTTTTTTAAGACAATGCCCTCATATGTGCAAAATCCATACTTAAGCATTAAGGGGTGATGGGACATTATGTCCACAGCTTACTCACAAATATTTCAGGAAAAATTTTTAATTGAAATATTCTATTCTTAAAATTTTTCCTTCAAGTTTTAATCATTTGAAAACAAAAATCACAGCAAACAAATATTTTTTAAAAAATAAATAGACATTTCTGGGGGTCCTGATTTACACTACTTCATAAAATGGAAATTGAGAAAGCCAGCTAAGATTATACTATACCTACATGTGTATTAAACTGTAACAGCAAGAATGTGAAAATGTGGATTTAGGTCAATGTGAGCATTTGAATCATATGTTCAATGGTGATCAATCACAGACATACAGTGTTTCCTTCTTCCCTCCACCAGGGTATTTAAATGCATGGAGAAGTTTTTGGTTCTCACAGTGAATGTAGTAAGCACCGTTATAATTTAGTAAGTAGAAACTGTCATAGTAAATATTCTGCTCTGTGAAATGAAGAATTATATACCTAACATGTGAATAATGCTACCTTCAATATATACCAGTTGGTTGAATTATCGAATTAAGTGGGAGAATTACATAAATAAATTTTAAACAATTAGAACATTTTGTAGCATAATTGAAATATAACAGAACATTATTTTTTGATGTGCAATCAGACATTAATAATGGAAAGCTAGTTACAATTGATAATTTGATCATTTAGTCTCAAAAGGTAAAGTTTGGTATCTCAAATATCACTTTTATTGCCACAATAATATTGGAAAGTAAATCATAGTTGTTAAAGGCATGTGTTTTAGGGACAGATCTTGTCCCTATTACTTATTAGTTTTGTGACCTTGAGTAAATTACTTAAATTCTTCAAGCTGTGTTTTCATTTTCCTGTAAAATACCTTATAGTATTATTGTAAGGTAATGGATCTAAAGTATTTAGTACACTAAGGTTTTAAATATTTAATCCGTGGCAAATATTATTACTAATAATAGTAGTGATAGTGTTGATGGTAACAATGATGGTAGGAACAGTAAACGGAAGACTTCCTAAGTTCCACCTACCAAGGGGAATTTCATTTTTGCTTTACAGACATAAGAGAGCACTTCAGAATGAACAAAATGAAGTTACAGCTTCTTCCTTAAGTGGAAAAAACCTGTCCTGCCAGTAAAGGTTTAAAACTCTTTTTCTTTACTTATTTTCTAGAGAACACACTGAACTTTTAAAGATAATGTAAATGTAGAAAAGGCTGAAGAAAATATTTTCCAGGTTAGAAAGAGAGAGTTGAAGAATCACACGTCAAAGCTATCTTCTTAACTATAATGCTCAAGTGTTGCTTTAAATTCCTAAGTGAAGAAAAATTTGTAATTGATATCAGGATCTACTTTTTATCCTCCAGAGTGGAATTGTCCAGTAATGGAGTCACATACAAGGATACTTTATTAAAGTTTGTGCAAAACTGTAATTAAAAGATAATACAAATCTTTTCATGAACTTTGTGAAGACACCTTGTATATAATTTCAAATTCAAAAGTAGCCACATTATAAAAACTAATGGTGAAACTAATTTTAACATCTTATTTAACCCAACGTGATAAAAATATTACTTGAACATGCAATTGATATTCGAAACTATTGAGTTTTTTTGTCCTTTTTGAGACCGGCCGCATCG
>NW_007735124.1:47306-48049 GCF_000696425.1 Galeopterus variegatus
TTCTTTAAAAAAATATATCTTTACAATCTAAAGTATGTGGAATATATATGTATACATAGTACCCAGCATATGGTTCTGTTACTGAGCATGGATTCATTAGGTGTCAGTAAATCCTTTTGTCATACTTTGAAGTCCTGTATTGAAGAATGCTATTCAGGTATTTCAAGTTATTTCAAAAAAGTTAATAAAAAAATATTTTACATACCAGTGCATGTAATATAAAACAATCACTTCTCATAAGGAGAAGGTTGAAATCAAAGACATTTTATCAAAGTGTCAGATATACCCTGATTGGGTGGAGATTGGGTGTCTTCTGAGTAAGAAGACATTTCTGATACTGATACAAGGGCGCTTTAATGCTGGTAACTAGGTAATGACTTACTGTAGAGATTGATTCTGTAGACTTGCTGTTTATCAGCTGGCTGTGCCTACTAATATTTGTTTGAATGTCATTAGGATGCAGGAAACATATAAGCTATAATTTACTAAAATATTGTACTAAGAAATCATCTTGTCATTAGCAACGGAGAGCAGGAAGATCAACCGTATCTATTTATGTAAGTACCGAAGTTTGAGTCCAAGCAGAGGTGAGGGTTGGAGTATATTTTCTATAAACAGAGTTAAGTGCTTTATATGCATTTGCTTGTTAAACCTTTATAGTAACACCTAAAGGATGGTATAACTATTAACCACCAATATTTCGTATGGAAAATTGGAGGTGTAGGGAAGTTAAGGTAATTGCC